>NW_022060148.1:0-82394 GCF_007364275.1 Archocentrus centrarchus | reverse complement strand
CTCTGAATTTGGACTTTTTTTCCATTCAGGTCCAGATAGTTTCTAAACATCAGCCCCTGGGCTGTGCTTGGTCTGTGTACCTGAAATCGTGCATGCTGAAGTAACATCCTAAGATGTACAAAAAAGTCTCTTGGACCGATAGCCGAAATCCAACAGGAAGCCTGACATGTTCTAATTAAGGTGTCATTTTTGCAGCATTTGTCACATTTTTCAGGCCTGCTATTTGAATCATCTTCTACTACAGCTTTTCATCCAGTCACACCAAAATGGCTCCAGATCATCTACACAAGTAGCCCATCAAAAGATATTCATGGTTTTGTAGAATATTGAACGGTGTTGCCGTAGCAACCCTCTAAATGTGGGATTTTACTCATATACCACAGTGCACCAAATTGTTACATCTCTGACATACATTGTCCGATCTGCCTCAAACTTCACAGGCTTAATGGGAGGGTAAGGGAGACTGGACACACCCCTCTATCAGCTTGTTTCACACTCATAACGCCACCTAGTGGCAACAGGAAATCAGTAGGACACTGATACTCATCATCCTATGGTCATTACAGTTTCATTGATGGCTGCAGGCATTACATAAGCATTGTGACATATTAATTAGTGGGCACTCACCGACGCCACCTAGTGGAAGCGGGAGACGATCGACGCGAAGTACGGCTAGCCTGCTGAGCTGTCAGCAGCCGGGTGAGCCAGCTACTCTCTCGTCTGCGAGAACCTCCGAGCGCGGTTCGGCTGGAGCGTGCCACGGGTCGACGCGCGGCTTGGCTGGAGCGCGCCAGGGGTCGACGCGCGCCGGGTGCGAGGGCCCGCTCATCGCCGCTTGCGGCTTTAATATTATTATTTTTTTTTTTATTATTATTATTCAGGCAAATGAATTGGCTTTTTGGGGGCTTTATCATATTCAAAAACTCATGAAACTTTGCACATGCGTCACACCTGGTGAAAATTTAAGTATTTTAATGGGCTCGGGCAAGGGCGCGCCCAAATGGCTCGCTAGCGCCCCCTAAACTGGAGCCCCACCGCTGTGTTTCACGTACATGAATGAAACTTCATACACATGTATATCATGTCCAGGCGCACAAAAAATCCTCTTGGAGCCATGCCCTAAACCCAACAGGAAGTCCGCCATTTTGAATTAATTATGCAAATTTGGCGATTTGCAGCCCTCACACTTTTTCTAATAACTCAGAGGTTTTAGACGTTATCATCTTCATATTTGGTTTGTCTAACCTACACCCCCAGGGGAATCTAAATCTCGAAAATGGTGAGTTTTTGCCAAGGGGGAGGGGTCCTTATGCCCCTTTGAACTTTGATCATTCGCCATGAAATTTTGATTGCCTCTCATTCATACCTACATGATCCAATGTGCATCAAACTTCTCCAGTAGGATGAGGGTGCCCCCCTGAACACATACATATGACAATATTTAATATCAGTCGCAGCGCCACCTAGTGGGAACAGGAAATGTCATATTTTACACTTGGAGGTCCAGCTCCAAGGTGGTTTAGCAGAACCATCTCAAATTTCACCTGGAAAGCCTTAAGAAGTTGGACTTACTGTGTTTTCAAAACTGTGACTTTTTGACAAAAGGGCGTGACCCTTATGGGACGGCAAAGTTCGATGATTCGCCATGAACACAAAAATGGCTGTAACTCAAAGCCAACTTGCCCAATCTGGCTCAAACTTCAGTGGTGTGATAAGCATGCTGCCCTGAACACATTCATATGCATAAAGTCCATAAACGTTAGAGCGCCGCCTAGTGGCAGCTCGGAATATCTTAAAATAGCATGTTTTTTGAGTAGCCCCGGAGCTACGTTTTATCTACATGTATGAAAATGTACAGGCTCATGTAACATACTAAGACGTACAAAAAAGTCTCTTGGACCCATACCCCAAACCCTACAGGAAGTCGGCCATCTTCAATTGAAGGTGTCAATTTTTGCGATTTCCACGCCTGCTATTTGAACGAACTCGTCCTAGGGCATTTCACCCACTGACACCAAATTGGCTCCAGATCATCTACACAAGTAGCCCATCAAATATTGTGGAAATCTTTACAAAATATTAAACGGCCTTGTCACACCAGGCCATTAAATTTGGCCTTTGTTTTTCTCCCTCACCACCAAAATTGTTTGTGCACTTGTTCGCACATGCTTTGTCTGATCAGGCTGAAAATTTAATCACTCATGTACACACCCAGGCTGAATCCATAACTACAGATTCAAGACTGTAGGCGCAATAGCGCCCCCTACAGAAGCAAATGAAAATTTGTATGACCGTCCACAGAATTAGTTTTGCTCTGAAATACATGAAATATCTTTCACCATTCCTTACAAAATCCTCATCTATTTGATAAGCCTCCTGCCCTGAACACATTGATATGCATAAAGTCCATAAACGTTAGAGCGCCCCCTACTGGCAGCTTTAAATATCATAATATACCATGTTTTTTAGCTAGCCCCTGAGTTACATTTTATCTACAGCTCTGAAATTTTGCACACTCATGTAACATCCTAAGACATACAAAAAAGTCTCTTGGAGCCATACTCCAAACCCTACAGGAAGTCCAGCATCTTCAATTGAAAGTGTCAATTTTTGCCATTTTCAGGCCTGCTATTTGAATGAACTCCTCCTAGGGCATTTCACCCAGTGAGACCAAATTGGCTCCACATCATCTAGACAAACAGCCCATCAAAAAAGTCAATCAGACCCATGCCCTATTTTGCATGCTGGAGCCGTGACCACACCCCCAAATATTCCATTGCGTCTATGCCGAGAGCAAAAGATACCTTTTCCTATAAAAGAATTCAACTTTCTAGAGACCCATCACGATCACAAAACCTCCGAGTGCGGCACGGGTCGACGAGCGCCACAGGTCGACGCGCGCGGAGTGCGAGGGCCCGATATCACCGCTTGCGGTTTTAATTAGGGCCCGAGCACGAACTGTGCGAAGGCCCTATTGTAATTGCTTCGTTTATTATTAGGGCCCGAGCACGAACTGTGCGAAGGCCCTATTGTAATTGCTTCGTTTATTATTATTTTTATTATTTTTATTATTATTCAGGCAAATGAATTGGCTTTTTGGGGGCTTTATCATATTCAAAAACTCATGAAACTTTGCACATGCATCACACCTGGTGAAAATTTAAGTATTTTAATGGGCTCGGGCAAGGGCGCGCCCAAATGGCTCGCTAGCGCCCCCTAAACTGGAGCCCCACCGCTGTGTTTCACGTACATGAATGAAACTTCATACACATGTATATCATGTCCACGCGCACAAAAAATCCTCTTGGAGCCATGCCCTAAACCCAACAGGAAGTCCGCCATTTTGAATTAATTATGCAAATTTGGCGATTTGCAGCCCTCACACTTTCTCTAATAACTCAGAGGTTTTAGACGTTATCATCTTCATATTTGGTTTGTCTAACCTACACCCCCAGGGGAATCTAAATCTCGAAAATGGTGAGTTTTTGCCAAGGGGGAGGGGTCCTTATGCCCCTTTGACCTTTGATCATTCGCCATGAAAATTTGATTGCCTCTCATTCATACCTACATGATCCAATGTGCATCAAACTTCTCCAGTAGGATGAGGGTGCCCCCCTGAACACATACATATGACAATATTTAATATCAGTCGCAGCGCCACCTAGTGGGAACAGGAAATGTCATATTTTACACTTGGAGGTCCAGCTCCAAGGTGGTTTAGCAGAACCATCTCAAATTTCACCTGGAAAGCCTTAAGAAGTTGGACTTACTGTGTTTTCAAAACTGTGAGTTTTTGACAAAAGGGCGTGACCCTTATGGGACGGCAAAGTTCGATGATTCGCCATGAACACAAAAATGGCTGTAACTCAAAGCCAACTTGCCCAATCTGGCTCAAACTTCAGTGGTGTGATAAGCATGCTGCCCTGAACACACTCATATGCATAAAGTCCATAAACGTTAGAGCGCCGCCTAGTGGCAGCTCGGAATATCTTAAAATAGCAAGTTTTTTGAGTAGCCCCGGAGCTACGTTTTCTCTACATGTATGAAAATGTACATGCTCGTGTAACATACTAAGACGTACAAAAAAGTCTCTTGGACCCATACCCCAAACCCTACAGGAAGTCGGCCATCTTCAATTGAAGGTGTCAATTTTTGCGATTTCCACGCCTGCTATTTGAACGAACTTGTCCTAGGGCATTTCACCCAGTGACACCAAATTGGCTCCAGATCATCTACACAAGTAGCCCATCAAAAGTTATTCAGGGTTTTGTAGAATATTGAACGGTGTTGCCATGGCAACCCTCTGAATTTGGACTTTTTTCAATTTCAAATTCACAGAGATTCTAAACATCAGCCCCTGGGCTGTGCTTTCTCTATGTACCTGAAAATGTGCCTGCTGATGTAAAATGCTAACATCTACAAAAAAGTCTCTTGGACCGATAGCCGAAACACAACAGGAAGTCAGCCACGTTCACTTTAAAGTGTCATTTTTGCAGCATTTTTCGCCTTTTCCAGGCCTTTTTGCCTCAACTCCTCCTAGGGCATTTGACCCAGTGAGACCAAAATGGCTCCAGATCATCCACACAAGTAGCCCATCAAAAGATATTCATGATTTTGTAGAATATTGAACGGTGTTGCCGTAGCAACCCTCTGAATTTGGACTTTTTTTCCATTTCAGGCCCAGATAGGTTCTAAACATCAGCCCCAGGGCAGTGCTTGGTCTGTGTACCTGAAATCGTGCATGCTGAAGTAACATCCTAAGACGTACAAAAAAGTCTCTTGGACCGATAGCCGAAATCCAACAGGAAGCCTGACATGTTCTAATTAAGGTTTCATTTTTGCAGCATTTCTCACATTTTTCAGGCCTGCTATTTGAATCATCTTCTACTACAGCTTTTCATCCAGTCACACCAAAATGGCTCCAGATCATCTACACAAGTAGCCCATCAAAAGATATTCATGGTTTTGTAGAATATTGAACGCTGTTGCCGTAGCAACCCTCTAAATGTGGGATTTTACTCATATACCACAGTGCACCAAATTGTTACATCTCTGACATACATTGTCCGATGTGCCTCAAACTTCACAGGCTTAATGGGAGGGTAAGGGAGACTGGACACACCCCTCTATCAGCTTTGTTTCACACTCATAACGCCACCTAGTGGCAACAGGAAATCAGTAGGACACTGATACTCATCATCCTATGGTCATTACAGTTTCATTGATGGCTGCAGGCATTACATAGAGCATTGTGACATATTAATTAGTGGGCACTCACCGACGCCACCTAGTGGGAGCGGGAGACGATCGACGCGAAGTACGGCTAGCCTGCTGAGCCGTCAGCAGCCGGGTGAGCCAGCTACTCTCTCGTCTGCGAGAACCTCCGAGCGCGGTTCGGCTGGAGCGTGCCACGGGTCGACGCGCGGCTTGGCTGGAGCGCGCCAGGGGTCGACGCGCGCCGGGTGCGAGGGCCCGCTCATCGCCGCTTGCGGCTTTAATTTTATTATTATTTTTATTTTATTATTATTCAGGCAAATGAATTGGCTTTTTGGGGGCTTTATCATATTCAAAAACTCATGAAACTTTGCACATGCATCACACCTGGTGAAAATTTAAGTATTTTAATGGGCTCGGGCAAGGGCGCGCCCAAATGGCTCGCTAGCGCCCCCTAAACTGGAGCCCCACCGCTGTGTTTCACGTACATGAATGAAACTTCATACACATGTATATCATGTCCACGCGCACAAAAAATCCTCTTGGAGCCATGCCCTAAACCCAACAGGAAGTCCGCCATTTTGAATTAATTATGCAAATTTGGCGATTTGCAGCCCTCACACTTTTCTAATAACTCAGAGGTTTTAGACGTTATCATCTTCATATTTGGTTTGTCTAACCTACACCCCCAGGGGAATCTAAATCTCGAAAATGGTGAGTTTTTGCCAAGGGGGAGGGGTCCTTATGCCCCTTTGAACTTTGATCATTCGCCATGAATTTTGATTGCCTCTCATTCATACCTACATGATCCAATGTGCATCAAACTTCTCCAGTAGGATGAGGGTGCCCCCCTGAACACATACATATGACAATATTTAATATCAGTCGCAGCGCCACCTAGTGGGAACAGGAAATGTCATATTTTACACTTGGAGGTCCAGCTCCAAGGTGGTTTAGCAGAACCATCTCAAATTTCACCTGGAAAGCCTTAAGAAGTTGGACTTACTGTGTTTTCAAAACTGTGAGTTTTTGACAAAAGGGCGTGACCCTTATGGGACGGCAAAGTTCGATGATTCGCCATGAACACAAAAATGGCTGTAACTCAAAGCCAACTTGCCCAATCTGGCTCAAACTTCAGTGGTGTGATAAGCATGCTGCCCTGAACACACTCATATGCATAAAGTCCATAAACGTTAGAGCGCCGCCTAGTGGCAGCTCGGAATATCTTAAAATAGCAAGTTTTTTGAGTAGCCCCGGAGCTACGTTTTATCTACATGTATGAAAATGTACATGCTCATGTAACATACTAAGACGTACAAAAAAGTCTCTTGGACCCATACCCTAAACCCTACAGGAAGTCGGCCATCTTCAATTGAAGGTGTCAATTTTTGCGATTTCCACGCCTGCTATTTGAACGAACTTGTCCTAGGGCATTTCACCCAGTGACACCAAATTGGCTCCAGATCATCTACACAAGTAGCCCATCAAAAGTTATTCAGGGTTTTGTAGAATATTGAACGGTGTTGCCATGGCAACCCTCTGAATTTGGACTTTTTTCAATTTCAAATTCACAGAGATTCTAAACATCAGCCCCTGGGCTGTGCTTTCTCTATGTACCTGAAAATGTGCCTGCTGATGTAAGATGCTAACATCTACAAAAAACTCTCTTGGACCGATAGCCCAAACCCAACAGGAAGTCAGCCACGTTTACTTTAAAGTGTCATTTTTGCAGCATTTTTCGCCTTTTTCAGGCCTTTTTGCCTCAACTCCTCCTAGGGCATTTGACCCAGTGAGACCAAAATGGCTCCAGATCATCCACACAAGTAGCCCATCAAAAGATATTCATGGTTTTGTAGAATATTGAACGGTGTTGCCGTAGCAACCCTCTGAATTTGGACTTTTTTTCCATTTCAGGCCCAGATAGGTTCTAAACATCAGCCCCAGGGCAGTGCTTGGTCTGTGTACCTGAAATCGTGCATGCTGAAGTAACATCCTAACACGTACAAAAAAGTCTCTTGGACCGATAGCCGAAATCCAACAGGAAGCCTGACATGTTCTAATTAAGGTGTCATTTTTGCAGCATTTTTCACATTTTTCAGGCCTGCTATTTGAATCATCTTCTACTACAGCTTTTCATCCAGTCACACCAAAATGGCTCCAGATCATCTACACAAGTAGCCCATCAAAAGATATTCATGGTTTTGTAGAATATTGAACGGTGTTGCCGTAGCAACCCTCTAAATGTGGGATTTTACTCATATACCACAGTGCACCAAATTGTTACATCTCTGACATACATTGTCCGATCTGCCTCAAACTTCACAGGCTTAATGGGAGGGTAAGGGAGACCGGACACACCCCTCTATCAGCTTTGTTTCACACTCATAACGCCACCTAGTGGCAACAGGAAATCAGTAGGACACTGATACTCATCATCCTATGGTCATTACAGTTTCATTGATGGCTGCAGGCATTACATAGAGCATTGTGACATATTAATTAGTGGGCACTCACCGACGCCACCTAGTGGAAGCGGGAGACGATCGACGCGAAGTACGGCTAGCCTGCTGAGCCGTCAGCAGCCGGGTGAGCCAGCTACTCTCTCGTCTGCGAGAACCTCCGAGCGCGGTTCGGCTGGAGCGTGCCACGGGTCGACGCGCGGCTTGGCTGGAGCGCGCCAGGGGTCGACGCGCGCCGGGTGCGAGGGCCCGCTCATCGCCGCTTGCGGCTTTAATTATTTTTTTTTTTTTTTTATTATTATTATTCAGGCAAATGAATTGGCTTTTTGGGGGCTTTATCATATTCAAAAACTCATGAAACTTTGCACATGCGTCACACCTGGTGAAAATTTAAGTATTTTAATGGGCTCGGGCAAGGGCGCGCCCAAATGGCTCGCTAGCGCCCCCTAAACTGGAGCCCCACCGCTGTGTTTCACGTACATGAATGAAACTTCATACACATGTATATCATGTCCAGGCGCACAAAAAATCCTCTTGGAGCCATGCCCTAAGCCCAACAGGAAGTCCGCCATTTTGAATTAATTATGCAAATTTGGCGATTTGCAGCCCTCACACTTTTTCTAATAACTCAGAGGTTTTAGACGTTATCATCTTCATATTTGATTTGTCTACCCTACACCCCCAGGGGAATCTAAATCTCGAAAATGGTGAGTTTTTGGCAAGGGGGAGGGGTCCTTATGCCCCTTTGAACTTTGATCATTCGCCATGAAATTTTGATTGCCTCTCATTCATACCTACATGATCCAATGTGCATCAAACTTCTCCAGTAGGATGAGGGTGCCCCCCTGAACACATACATATGACAATATTTAATATCAGTCGCAGCGCCACCTAGTGGGAACAGGAAATGTCATATTTTACACTTGGAGGTCCAGCTCCAAGGTGGTTTAGCAGAACCATCTCAAATTTCACCTGGAAAGCCTTAAGAAGTTGGACTTACTGTGTTTTCAAAACTGTGACTTTTTGACAAAAGGGCGTGACCCTTATGGGACGGCAAAGTTCGATGATTCGCCATGAACACAAAAATGGCTGTAACTCAAAGCCAACTTGCCCAATCTGGCTCAAACTTCAGTGGTGTGATAAGCATGCTGCCCTGAACACACTTCATATGCATAAAGTCCATAAACGTTAGAGCGCCGCCTAGTGGCAGCTCGGAATATCTTAAAATAGCAAGTTTTTTGAGTAGCCCCGGAGCTACGTTTTATCTACATGTATGAAAATGTACAGGCTCATGTAACATCCTAAGACGTACAAAAAAGTCTCTTGGACCCATACCCCAAACCCTACAGGAAGTCGGCCATCTTCAATTGAAGGTGTCAATTTTTGCGATTTCCACGCCTGCTATTTGAACGAACTCGTCCTAGGGCATTTCACCCACTGACACCAAATTGGCTCCAGATCATCTACACAAGTAGCCCATCAAATATTGTGGAAATCTTTACAAAATATTAAACGGCCTTGTCACACCAGGCCATTAAATTTGGCCTTTGTTTTTCTCCCTCACCACCAAAATTGTTTGTGCACTTGTTCGCACATGCTTTGTCTGATCAGGCTGAAAATTTAATCACTCATGTACACACCCAGGCTGAATCCATAACTACAGATTCAAGACTGTAGGCGCAATAGCGCCCCCTACAGAAGCAAATGAAAATTTGTATGACCGTCCACAGAATTAGTTTTGCTCTGAAATACATGAAATATCTTTCACCATTCCTTACAAAATCCTCATCTATTTGATAAGCCTCCTGCCCTGAACACATTGATATGCATAAAGTCCATAAACTGTTAGAGCGCCCCCTACTGGCAGCTTTAAATATCATAATATACCATGTTTTTTAGCTAGCCCCTGAGTTACATTTTATCTACAGCTCTGAAATTGTGCACACTCATGTAACATCCTAAGACATACAAAAAAGTCTCTTGGAGCCATACTCCAAACCCTACAGGAAGTCCAGCATCTTCAATTGAAAGTGTCAATTTTTGCCATTTTCAGGCCTGCTATTTGAATGAACTCCTCCTAGGGCATTTCACCCAGTGAGACCAAATTGGCTCCACATCATCTAGACAAACAGCCCATCAAAAAAGTCAATCAGACCCATGCCCTATTTTGCATGCTGGAGCCGTGACCACACCCCCAAATATTCCATTGCGTCTATGCCGAGAGCAAAAGATACCTTTTCCTATAAAAGAATTCAACTTTCTAGAGACCCATCACGATCACAAAACCTCCGAGTGCGGCACGGGTCGACGAGCGCCACAGGTCGACGCGCGCGGAGTGCGAGGGCCCGATATCACCGCTTGCGGTTTTAATTAGGGCCCGAGCACGAACTGTGCGAAGGCCCTATTGTAATTGCTTCGTTTATTATTATTTTTTTTTTTTTTTTTTTTTTATTATTATTATTATTCAGGCAAATGAATTGGCTTTTTGGGGGCTTTATCATATTCAAAAACTCATGAAACTTTGCACATGCGTCACACCTGGTGAAAATTTAAGTATTTTAATGGGCTCGGGCAAGGGCGCGCCCAAATGGCTCGCTAGCGCCCCCTAAACTGGAGCCCCACCGCTGTGTTTCACGTACATGAATGAAACTTCATACACATGTATATCATGTCCAGGCGCACAAAAAATCCTCTTGGAGCCATGCCCTAAACCCAACAGGAAGTCAGCCATTTTGAATTAATTATGCAAATTTGGCGATTTGCAGCCCTCACACTTTTTCTAATAACTCAGAGGTTTTAGACGTTATCATCTTCATATTTGGTTTGTCTAACCTACACCCCCAGGGGAATCTAAATCTCGAAAATGGTGAGTTTTTGCCAAGGGGGAGGGGTCCTTATGCCCCTTTGAACTTTGATCATTCGCCATGAAATTTTGATTGCCTCTCATTCATACCTACATGATCCAATGTGCATCAAACTTCTCCAGTAGGATGAGGGTGCCCCCCTGAATACATACATATGACAATATTTAATATCAGTCGCAGCGCCACCTAGTGGGAACAGGAAATGTCATATTTTACACTTGGAGGTCCAGCTCCAAGGTGGTTTAGCAGAACCATCTCAAATTTCACCTGGAAAGCCTTAAGAAGTTGGACTTACTGTGTTTTCAAAACTGTGAGTTTTTGACATAAGGGCGTGACCCTTATGGGACGGCAAAGTTCGATGATTCGCCATGAACACAAAAATGGCTGTAACTCAAAGCCAACTTGCCCAATCTGGCTCAAACTTCAGTGGTGTGATAAGCATCCTGCCCTGAACACACTCATATGCATAAAGTCCATAAACGGTAGAGCGCCGCCTAGTGGCAGCTCGGAATATCTTAAAATAGCAAGTTTTTTGAGTAGCCCCGGAGCTACGTTTTATCTACATGTATGAAAATGTACAGGCTCATGTAACATCCTAAGACGTACAAAAAAGTCTCTTGGACCCATACCCCAAACCCTACAGGAAGTCGGCCATCTTCAATTGAAGGTGTCAATTATTGCCATTTCCACGCCTGCTATTTGAACGAACTTGTCCTAGGGCATTTGACCCAGTGAGACCAAATTTGCTCCACATCATCTAGACAAGGAGCCCATCAAATATTGTGGAAATCTTTACAAAATATTAAATGGCCTTATCACACCAGGCCATTGAAGTTGGCCTTCGTTTTTCTCCCTCACCACCAAAACTGTTTGTGCACTTGTTCGCACATGCTTTGTCTGATCAGGCTGAAAATTTAATCACTCATGTACACACCCAGGCTGAATCCATAACTACAGATTCAAGACTGTAGGCGCAATAGCGCCCCCTACAGAAGCAAATGAAAATTTGTATGACGTCCACATAATTACTTTCGCTCTGAAATGCATGAAACTATCTTTCACCATTCCTTACGAAATCCTCATCAATTTGATAAGCCTCCTGCCCTGAACACATTGATATGCATAAAGTCCATAAATGTTACAGCGCCACCTACTGGCAGCTTGAAATATCATAAAATAGCACGTTTTTTAGCTAGCCCCAGAGCTACATTATATCTACAGCTCTGAAATTCTGCACACTCATGTAACATCCTAAGACGTACAAAAAAGTCTCTTGGAGCCATACTGGAAACCCTACAGGAAGTCCAGCATCTTCAATTGAAAGTGTCAATTTTTGTCAATTTTTGCCATTTTCAGGCCTGCTATTTGAATGAACTCCTCCTAGGGCATTTCAGCCAGTGAGACCAAATTGGCTCCAGATCATCTAGACAAACAGCCCATCAAATATTGTGGAAATCTTGACAAAATATTAAATGGTGTTGTCACACCAGGCCATTGAAGTTGGCTTTCATTTTTCTCAATGGCGACCAAAATTGTTTGGGCACGTGTTCGTACATGCTTTGCCCGATCTGCCTGAAACTGTAATCACTCATGTACACAGCCACTCTGAACCCATAACTATGGATTCAAGGCTATGCGTAGCTGCAAGAGCGCCCCCTACAGAAGCAAATGAAATTTTGTATAGCATCCACAAACTTAGTTTCTCGGAAATGTATGAAAATGTGTTTCGACATTCTTGACATCATCCTGATCAAAACAGTCTATCAGACCCATGCCCTATTTTGCATGCTGGAGCCGTGACCCCACCCCCAAATATTCCATTGCGTCTATGCCGAGAGCAAAAGATATCTTTTCCTATAAAAGAATTCAACTTTCTACAGACCTTCTGTACACCATCACGATCACAAGACCTCCGAGTGCGGCACGGGTCGACGAGCGCCACGGGTCGACGTGCAGGGAGTGCGAGGGCCCGATATCACCGCTGGGGGGTTTAATTATTTTTTTTTTTTTTTTTTTTATTATTATTATTATTCAGGCAAATGAATTGGCTTTTTGGGGGCTTTATCATATTCAAAAACTCATGAAACTTTGCACATGCGTCACACCTGGTGAAAATTTAAGTATTTTAATGGGCTCGGGCAAGGGCGCGCCCAAATGGCTCGCTAGCGCCCCCTAAACTGGAGCCCCACCGCTGTGTTTCACGTACATGAATGAAACTTCATACACATGTATATCATGTCCAGGCGCACAAAAAATCCTCTTGGAGCCATGCCCTAAACCCAACAGGAAGTCCGCCATTTTGAATTAATTATGCAAATTTGGCGATTTGCAGCCCTCACACTTTTTCTAATAACTCAGAGGTTTTAGACGTTATCATCTTCATATTTGGTTTGTCTAACCTACACCCCCAGGGGAATCTAAATCTTGAAAATGGTGAGTTTTTGCCAAGGGGGAGGGGTCCTTATGCCCCTTTGAACTTTGATCATTCGCCATGAAATTTTGATTGCCTCTCATTCATACCTACATGATCCAATGTGCATCAAACTTCTCCAGTAGGATGAGGGTGCCCCCCTGAACACATACATATGACAATATTTAATATCAGTCGCAGCGCCACCTAGTGGGAACAGGAAATGTCATATTTTACACTTGGAGGTCCAGCTCCAAGGTGGTTTAGCAGAACCATCTCAAATTTCACCTGGAAAGCCTTAAGAAGTTCGACTTACTGTGTTTTCAAAACTGTGACTTTTTGACAAAAGGGCGTGACCCTTATGGGACGGCAAAGTTCGATGATTCGCCATGAACACAAAAATGGCTGTAACTCAAAGCCAACTTGCCCAATCTGGCTCAAACTTCAGTGGTGTGATAAGCACCCTGTCCTGAACACATTCATATGCATAAAGTCCATAAACGGTAGAGCGCCGCCTAGTGGCAGCTCGGAATATCTTAAAATAGCAAGTTTTTTGAGTAGCCCCGGAGCTACGTTTTATCTACATGTATGAAAATGTACAGGCTCATGTAACATCCTAAGACGTACAAAAAAGTCTCTTGGACCCATACCCCAAACCCTACAGGAAGTCGGCCATCTTCAATTGAAGGTGTCAATTTTTGCCATTTCCACGCCTGCTATTTGAACGAACTTGTCCTAGGGCATTTGACCCAGTGAGACCAAATTTGCTCCACATCATCTACACAAGTAGCCCATCAAATATTGTGGAAATCTTTACAAAATATTAAATGGCCTTATCACACCAGGCCATTGAAGTTGGCCTTCGTTTTTCTCCCTCACCACCAAAATTGTTTGTGCACTTGTTCGCACATGCTTTGTCTGATCAGGCTGAAAATTTAATCACTCATGTACACACCCAGGCTGAATCCATAACTACAGATTCAAGACTGTAGGCGCAATAGCGCCCCCTACAGAAGCGAATGAAAATTTGTATGACGTCCACAGAATTAGTTTTGCTCTGAAATGCATGAAACTATCTTTCACCATTCCTTACGAAATCCTCATCAATTTGATAAGCCTCCTGCCCTGAACACATTGATATGCATAAAGTCCATAAATGTTACAGCGCCACCTACTGGCAGCTTGAAATATCATAAAATAGCATGTTTTTTAGCTAGCCCCAGAGCTACATTATATCTACAGCTCTGAAATTCTGCACACTCATGTAACATCCTAAGACGTACAAAAAAGTCTCTTGGAGCCATACTGGAAACCCTACAGGAAGTCCAGCATCTTCAATTGAAAGTGTCAATTTTTGTCAATTTTTGCCATTTTCAGGCCTGCTATTTGAATGAACTCCTCCTAGGGCATTTCAGCCAGTGAGACCAAATTGGCTCCAGATCATCTAGACAAGAAGCCCATCAAATATTGTGGAAATCTTGACAAAATATTAAACGGTGTTGTCACACCAGGCCATTGAAGTTGGCTTTCATTTTTCTCAATGGCGACCAAAATTGTTTGGGCACGTGTTCGTACATGCTTTGCCCGATCTGCCTGAAAATGTAATCACTCATGTACACAGCCACTCTGAACCCATAACTATGGATTCAAGGCTATACGTAGCTGCAAGAGCGCCCCCTACAGAAGCAAATGAAATTTTGTATAGCATCCACAAACTTAGTTTCTCGGAAATGTATGAAAATGTGTTTCAACATTCTTGACATCATCCTGATCAAAACAGTCTATCAGACCCATGCCCTATTTTGCATGCTGGAGCCGTGACCCCACCCCCAAATATTCCATTGCGTCTATGCCGAGAGCAAAAGATATCTTTTCCTATAAAAGAATTCAACTTTCTACAGACCTTCTGTACACCATCACGATCACAAGACCTCCGAGTGCGGCACGGGTCGACGAGCGCCACGGGTCGACGCGCAGGGAGTGCGAGGGCCCGATATCACCGCTTGCGGTTTTAATTTATTATTATGATTTAGTTCAATTGGTAGCATATTTAGAGTTAAGTCTCAAGAAATAAGGTAAGTAGGGGTCTTCGGCCCAGTGGCATCTCAAAATTTTCAAATCTGGCCCAGAAGAAAAAGTAATTGAATAGGCATGGTGTATGGGTTATACCTTTGGAATGAAATAAAAACAAAAAGTAAAAATAATAAAGACATACCAGACATATGCAAAAGGCTGTTAGGCAAGCTATAATTAAGGTAATTATCTCAAGGTCAAGCTATACAATTTATGACAATATAGCCCAAAATTTATGCCCTCCTTTCAGTTTTCATAACACTGATCATTGTGGTAAAATCTCCAATACAGATACAGTTTTTTTTAAAGGGCAGGATGGACTGCCTTAGTGTATTTGTGTTCTATCATAGATTATGGGGTTCATGCTAATGATTATCAGACTACCCTTAAGTATTATACAGCATGGGAGAGGGGTGTGTGGACCAGGATCCTGTGTTAGTTAGTACAGTGGGGGAGGACTGGGGTCATAGTAATAAATGGAATAGAATGGCTTAGGCTATGGGTCATAACCAACAGCCAGTGCTTTTGGTTGACACGATCGCAATGTTTAAATCGAGGCGCTCCTTCTCATTATGGGCTCCCTACTTGTAATCCAATTTACATCAGAATAGGAGCTGACATAATAGGAGGGAGTTTTTGGATCTGGTCTTTACTCTTTTCACTTAATTGATAAAATTATAAAGTTTTAGAGTAACTCCCTCCTTTCAGTTTCCAGAAACATCCAGTAAGCCAGATTTAAGACTTTACTGCCCCATTCCAGCCCACAAACCTTATATTTGATATTTCTGAATTTAGCCATTTATTTTCTCTCTTTTTGTTGGTATTGATTAAAAATTAAATAAATAAAGATAAAAACAATAGGCATTTCAAAGGATATTTGTTTTCATGTTCTCATTATTCGGTTTCCTTTCAATGACAGCATTAGTGTTTGAGTTCTCATTTAGCATGTTATTGAATGTTATTGTAATGGAAAACTTGCCATTGGTGTATTTATGAAATCCAGTTCAATTAAATGATTTCAGTTTCTTGTTTGGACAAACAGATCTATCTCCCTTTGTTTCCCTCCCCAGTTATGCTGAACTGTTTTGTTTTCTTGCTGTACTTTGACCCTCAGTGTTTTGTCTCCATGCCTGTGTTCAAGGATCCTGGAAGAATCCGAGCATTCCACAGGCAGCTAGAGTGACTTTGACTGTTTGCTCTGACAACAGCAATCATAGAGAGAAAATATATGGTTAAAATTACGGATATTAGTGTTGTCCAAATTGTTAAAAAGAAAAGGACCCACCACCCGCAGGAGGTGTCGTAGGGGTCGGGTGCAGTGTGTGTCGGGCGGTGGCCGAGGGCGGAGACCCTGACGGACCGATCCCCGGCTATTGAAACTGGCTATTGGGACATGGAATGTCACCTCTCTGGTGGGGAAGGAGCCTGAGCTAGTGCGTGAGGTTGAGAGATACCAGCTAGATATAGTTGGGCTCACCTCAACGCATGGCCTGGGCTCTGGAACCAGTCTCCTGGAGAAGGGCTGGAATCTGTTCCAGTCTGGAGTTGCCCTCGGTGAGAGGCGGCGAGCTGGGGTGGGTATTCTTGTATCCCCCCCGGCTTGCTGCCTGTACGTCGGAGTTTACACCGGTGGATGAGAGGGTAGTTTCCCTGCGCCTTCGGGCTGGGGAACGGGTCCTGACTGTTGTTTGCACTTATGCGCCGAATGACAGTCCAGAGTACCCACCCTTTTTGGAGTCGCTGGGCGGGGTGCTGGAGAGTGCTCCATAGTCTTGCTGGGAGACTTCAACGCTCACGTGGGCAATGACAGTGAGACCTGGAGGGGCGTGATTGAGAGGAACGGCTTGCCCGATCTGAACCCGAATGGTGTTTTGTTATTGGACTTCTGTGCAAACCACAGTTTGTCCATAACGAACACCATGTTCGAACATAGGGATGTCCATAAGTGCACATGGCACCAGGACACCCTAGGTCGCAGGTCGATGATCGATTTTGTAATCTTATCATCAGATCTGCGGCCGTATGTCCTGGACACTCGGGTGAAGAGAGGAGCTGAGCTGTCACCTGATCACCACCTGGTGGTGAGTTAGATCAGATGGCGGGGGAAGATGCTGGACAGACCTGGCACACCTAAACGTATTGTGAGGGTGTGCTGGGAACGCCTGGCAGAAGCCCCAGTCTGGGAGATCTTCAACTTCCACCTCTGGCAGAACTTCGACAGCATTCCGAGGGAGGCTGAGGACATTGAGTCCGAATGGACCATGTTGAGGCTGCTGTTCAGAGCTGTGGCTTCAAGGTGGTTGGTGCCTGTCGTGGTGGCAACCCCCGAACCAGGTGGTGGTCACCGGAGGTGAAGGGAGCCATCAAGCTGAAGAAAGAGTCCTATCGGGCTTAGTTAGCCTGTGGGACTCCGGAGGCAGCTGACGGGTATCGGCAGGCCAAACGGAACGCAGCTCGGGCAGTGGCCGAAGCAAAAACTCGGGTGTGGGAGGAGTTCAGTGAGGCTATGGAAAAAGACTTTTGGACAGCATCGAAGCGATTCTGGCAAACCGTCAGGCGACTCAGGAGGGGAAAGCAGTGCTCCACTCACACGGGGTGCTGCTGACTTCAACTGAGGCTATAGTCGGACGGTGGAAGGAATACTTCGAGGACCTCCTGAATCCCACTGACGCGCCTTCTGTAGTGGAAGCAGAGTCTCGGGACGAGGGAGATGACTTGACCATCACTGGGGGTGAGGGCACTGAGGCAGTTAAACAACTCCTTGGTGGCAAGGCCCCTGGGGTGGACGAGATTCGCCCTGAGTTCCTGAAGGCTCTGGATGTTGTAGGGCTGTCTTGGTTGACACGCCTCTGCAACATCGCGTGGAGATCTGGGGCAGTGCCATTGGATTGGCAGACCGGGGTGGTGGTCCCCATCTTTAAGAAGGGAGACCGGAGGGTGTGCTCCAACTTTCGGGGGATCACACTCCTCAGCCTCCCCGGTAAGGTCTATGCCAGGGTGCTGGAAAGGAGGGTCCATCCGTTAGTCGAACCTCGGATCCAGGAGGAACAATGCGGTTTTCGTCCTGGTCGCAGAACGCTGGACCAGCTCTTTATCCTCTCAAGGATATTCGAGTGTGCGTGGGAGTTTGCCCAACCAGTCTACATGTGCTTTGTGGACTTGGAGAAGGCATTTGACCGTGTCGAATCAGCACCTCTAAGTCTCGGGGTGTCCTCTGGGAGGTCCTGCGGGAGTATGGGGTGTCTGGCCCATTGTTGCAGGCCATTCAGTCTTTGTACAACCGCAGTGAGAGCTTGGTCCGTATAGCCGGTAGTAAGTCAGATTCGTTTCCTGTGGGTGTTGGACTCCGTCGGGCTGCCCTTTGTCACCGATTCTGTTCAGAATTTCTAGGCGTAGCCAGGTGGCGGAAGGCTTCTTCCTTGGTGGCCTCAGAGTCTCATCTCTGCTTTTTGCAGATGATGCGGTTCTGTTGGCTTCATCAGGGGGTGGCCTCCAGCTCGCAGTGGAACGGTTCGCAGCCGAGTGTGAAGCGGCCGGCATGAGAATCAGCACCTCTAAGTCTGAGGCCATGGTCCTCAGCCGGAAAAAGGTGGAGTGCCCTCTCCGGCTCAGAAACAAGTTCTTGCCCCAAGTGGAGGAGTTCAAGTATTCAATTCAATTCAATTCAATTCAATTTTATTTATATAGCGCCAAATCACAACAAACTGTCGCCTCAAGGCGCTTTGTATTGTGGGTAAAGACTCTACAATAATACAGAGAAAACCCAACAGTCAAAACGACCCCCTATGAGCAAGCACTTGGCGACAGTGGAAAGGAAAAACTCCCTTTTAACAGGAAGAAACCTCCAGCAGAACCAGGCTCAGGGAGGGGCAGTCATCTGCCGCGACCGGTTGGGCTGAGGGGAGAGAAAGACATGCTGTGGAAGAGAGCCAGAGATTAATATCAATTAATGATTAAATGCAGAGTGGAGTATAAACAAAGTAAATAAGGTGAATGAGAAACAGTGCATTATGTGAACCCCCCAGCAGACTAGGCCTATAGCAGCATAACTAAGGGATGGTTCAGGGTCACCTGATCCAGCCCTAACTATAAGCTTTATCATAAAGGAAAGTTTTAAGCTTAATCTTAAAAATAGAGAGGGTGTCTGTCTCCCGAATCCAAGCTGGAAGCTGGTTCCACAGAAGAGGCGCCTGAAAGCTGAAGGCTCTGCCTCCCATTCTACTCTTAAGTATCCTAGGAACCACAAGTAAGCTAGCAGTCTGAGAGCGAAGTGCTCTGTTGGGGTGATATGGTACTATGAGGTCTTTGAGATAAGATGGTGCCTGATTATTCAAGACCTTGTATGTGAGGAGAAGGATTTTAAATTCTATTCTAGATTTAACAGGGAGCCAATGAAGAGAAGCCAATATGGGAGAAATCTGCTCTCTCTTTCTAGTCCCTGTCAGTACTCTAGCTGCAGCATTTTGGATCAGCTGAAGGCTTTTCAGGAAGCTTTTAGGACAGCCTGATAATAATGAATTACAATAATCCAGCCTAGAAGTAATAAATGCATGAATGAGCTTTTCAGCATCACTCTGAGAAAGGATGTTTCTAATTTTAGAAATATTGGGCAAATGCAAAAAAGCGGTCCTACATATTTGTTTAATATGTGCATTGAAGGACATATCCTGGTCAAAAATGACTCCAAGATTTCTCACAGTGTTACTGGAGGCCAAAGTAATGCCATCCAGAGTAAGTATCTGGTTAGACACCATGTTTCTAAGATTTGTGGGGCCGAGAACAAGAATTTCAGTTTTATCTGAATTTAGAAGCAAGAAATTAGAGGTCATCCAGGCCTTAATGTCTTTAAGACATTCCTGCAGTTTAACTAATTGATGTGTGTCATCTGGCTTCATTGATAGGTAAAGCTGAGTATCATCTGCATAACAATGAAAATTGATGCAGTGCTTTCTAATAATACTGCCTAAGGGAAGCATGTATAATGTAAATAAAATTGGTCCTAGCACAGAACCCTGTGGAACTCCATAATTAACCTTAGTGTGTGAAGAAGACTCCCCATTTACATGAACAAATTGGAGTCTATGAGATAAATATGATTCAAACCACTGCAGTGCAGTACCTTTAATACCTATAGCAAGCTCTAATCTCTGTAATAAAATGTTATGGTCAACAGTATCAAAAGCTGCACTGAGGTCCAACAGGACAAGAACAGAGATGAGTCCACTGTCAGAGGCTCTAAGAAGATCATTTGTAACCTTCACTAATGCTGTTTCTGTACTGTGATTAATTCTGAAACCTGACTGAAACTCTTCAGATAAACCGTTCCTCTGCAGATGATCAGTTAGCTGTTTTACAACTACTCTTTCAAGAATCTTTGAGAGAAAAGGAAGGTTGGAGATTGGCCTATAATTAGCTAAGACAGCTGGGTCAAGTGATGGCTTTTTAAGCAGAGGTTTAATTACAGCCACCTTGAAGGTCTGTGGTACATAGCCAACTAATAAAGACTGATTGATCATTTTTAAGATTGAAGCATCAATAATTGGAAAGACTTCTTTGAACAGTCTAGTAGGAATGGGATCTAACAAACATGTTGCTGGTTTGGAGGAAGTAACTATTGAAGTTAACTCTGAAAGATCAACTGGAGCAAAAGAGTCTAAACAAATACCAGCAGTGCTGAAAGCAGCCGAACATGAAGAATAATCTTTGAGATGGTTATGAATAATTTTTTCTCGAATGTCTAAAATTTTATTTGTAAAGAAATCCATGAAGTCACTACTAGTTAAAGTGAAAGGAATACTCGGCTCTACAGAGCTCTGACTCTTTGTCAGCCTGGCTACGGTGCTGAAAACAAACCTGGGGTTGTTCTTATTTTCTTCAATTAATAATGAGTAGTAAGATGTCCTAGCTTTACGGAGGGCTTTTTTATAGAGCAACAAACTCTTTTTCCAGGCTAAATGAGCATCTTCTAATTTAGTGAGACGCCATTCCCTCTCCAGCTTTCGGGTTATCTGCTTTAAGCTGTGCGTTTGTGAATTATACCACGGAGTCAGGCACTTCTGATTTGAAGCTTTCCTTTTCAGAGGAGCCACAGTATCCAAAGTTATACGCAGTGAGGATGTAAAACTATTGACGAGATAATCGACCTCACTGGGAGCAGAGTTTAGGTAGCTGCTCTGCACTGTGTTGGCACATGGCACTGAAGAGCATAACAATGAAGGAATTAGATCCTTAAACTTAGTTACAGCACTTTCAGAAAGACTTCTACTGTAATAAAACGTATTCCCCACTGCTGTGTAATCCATTAAAGTAAATGTAAATGTTACTAAGAAATGATCAGACAGGAGGGGGCTTTCAGGGAATACTGTTAAGTCTTCAGTTTCTATGCCATATGTCAGGACAAGATCCAGAGTATGATTAAAGTGGTGGGTGGGCTCCTTTACATTTTGAGAGAAGCCAATTGAATCTAACAATAGATTAAATGCAGTGTTGAGGCTGTCATTTTCAGCATCTACATGGATGTTAAAATCACCCACTATAATTATTTTATCTGAACTGAGCACTAAATCAGATAAAAAGTCTGAGAAATCAGACAGAAACTCTGAGTAGGGACCAGGTGGACGATAGATAATAACAAATAAAACAGGTTTTTGATTTTTCCAATTAGGATGGACAAGACTAAGAGTCAGGCTTTCAAAAGAATGAAAACTTTGTCTGGGTCTTTGATTAATTAATAAGCTGGAATTGAAGATTGCAGCTAATCCTCCTCCTCAACCTGTGCTTCGAGCATTCTGACAGTTACTGTGACTCGGGGGTGTTGATTCATTTAAACTAACATATTCATCCTGCTGTAACCAGGTTTCTGTAAGGCAGAATAAATCAATATGTTGATCAATTATTAAATCATTTACTAATAGGGACTTGGAAGAGAGAGACCTAATGTTTAACAATCCACATTTAATTGTTTTATTTTTTGGTGCAGTTGATGAAGCTGTATTATTTATTGTTTTTGAATTTTTATGCTTAAATAGCTTTTTGCTGATTTTAGCTTTGGTTTTTGGTGGTCTGGGAGCAGGCACCGACTCTATGGGGATGGGGTTTTGGGGGGATGGCAGGAGGAGAGAAGCTGCAGAGAGGCGTGTAAGACTGCAACTCTGCTTCCTGGTCTCAACCCTGGGTAGTCAGTTTTTAGGAGGGTTAATAAATTTGGCCAGATTTCTAGAAATGAGAGCTGCTCCATCCAAAGTGGGATGGATGCCGTCTCTCCTAACAAGACCAGGTTTTCCCCAGAAACTTTGCCAATTATCTATGAAGCCCACGTCATTTTTTGGACACCACTCAGACAGCCAGCGATTCAAGGAGAACATGCAGCTAAACATGTCGCTCCTGGTCTGATTGGGGAGGGGCCCAGAGAAAACTACAGAGTTCGACATCGTTTTTGCAAAGTTACACACCGAGTCAATATTAATTTTAGTGACCTCCGATTGGCGTAACCGGGTGTCATTACTGCCGACGTGAATAACGATCTTACCAAATCTACGATTAGCCTTAGCCAGCAGTTTCAAATTTCCATGAATGTCGCCTGCTCTGGCCCCTGGAAGACATTTGACTATGGTCGCCGGTGTCTCTAGCTTCACGTTTCTCAAAACAGAGTCGCCAATAACCAGAGTTTGTTCCTCGGCGGGTGTGTCGCCGAGTGGAGAAAAACGGTTAGAGACGTGAACAGGTTGGTGGTGTACCCGGGGCTTCTGCTTAGGACTACGCTTCCTCCTCCCCGTCACCCAGCTGGCCTGTTTTCCCTGCTGCTCGGGATCTGCTGGGGGGGAGCTAACGGCGGCTAAGCTACCATGGTCCGCACCCGCTACAGGGGCCTGGCTAGATACAGGATTTTCCAGGGTGCGGAGCCGAGTCTCCAGTTCAGAAAGCCTGGCCTCCAGAGCTACAAACAGACTACATTTATTACAAGTACCGTTACTGCTAAAGGAGGCCGAGGAGTAACTAAACATGTGACACCCAGAGCAGGAAAGTGCAGGAGAGACAGGAGAAGAAGCCATGCTGGTAGTGAGTCGGCTAAGGGCTAAGCTACTAGCTGAGCTAAGCTAGCGAATTTCTAAAAACAAATAAAGTGAGTAATGTGAATACAGGTGATTCAGCAAAGAGTATGCTATTTATCTCATCCATTGAGAGCCTGCTGACGTACTGTGTCACAGTATGGTACGGCAGCTGCACTGAGGCAGACAGGGTCAGGCTTCAGAGGGTAGTCAAGACAGCACAAAGAATCGTTGGCTGCCCTCTTCCCTCCCTGATGGACATCTACACCTCCCGCTGCATCAGCAGAGCCAGGAACATCATCAAGGACAGCTCACACCCTGGCTTTGACCTGTTTGACCTGCTGCCCTCTGGCAGGCGCTACAGGTGCATCAAAGCCAGAACAAACAGACTCAAGAACAGTTTCTTCGCCAGAGCAATCACCACCCTGAACTCACACACACACCCACTGTAACTGTGCAACACCCACATCTCTGTGCAATATTATATTATTCATACTGAACAATATCTATCACTCCTATATTGTGTAATATCCAGTATTCATTCACTAGTGCAATATTCATTCACCAAGTGCAATATTCATCATCTTCATTATTATATGTATACACGCATTTACTTTCCTACAATGTACAGATGCACCAATGTAGGTATGTATGTATATATTTTATACATTCTATTTTTTGTATATTTTACACATTGTTTATTTTCTGTATATCTCTGATCACATTGATTATACTAGATTATAATATTTTTATAATATTTCTATTTTCATTTTAGAGAGTTTGATTTCTGTTACATGGCACTGAACAGGAGTGGCCCTCCAATCTCATTGTACAGCCTGTATAATGACAATAAAGGCATTCTATTCTATTCTATTCTAAAGTAGGTGAAGATTACACTAAAATATGTTATTATCCAGATAAATTGAGTTATACAGATATAACAGCTAACAGACAGCAAAACACTGTGCTCCGAAACAGGAACAGGAAGTGATACAATACCGCAGTGAGAGCCAACACCAAGTGACTCGGGGTCTTGTTCACGAGTGATGGGAGAAGGGAGCGGGAGATTGACAGACGGAGCAGGGCTGCTTCTGCAGTGATGCGGAGGCTGCACCAGTCTGTCGTGGTGAAGAGAGAGCTTAGTGTAAAAGCGAAGCTCTTGATTTACCGGTCGATCTATGTTCCTACCCTCACCTATGGTCACGAGCTTTGGGTAGTGACCGAAAGAATAAGATCGCGAATACAAGCAGCAGAAATGAGTTTCTTTCGAAGGGTGGCTGGCCTCTCCCTTAGAGATAAGGTGAGGAGTGCAGCCATCCGGGAGGGGCTCAGAGTAAAGCTGCTGCTCCTCCACATCGAAAGGAGCCAGTTGAGGTGGCTCGGGCATCTGATTAGGATGCCTCCTGGCCGCCTCTTGGGTGAGGTGTTCCGGGCATGTCCCACCGGGAGGAGGCCCCGTGGTAGACCCAGGACACGCTGGAGGGATTATATCTCTCGGCTGGCCTGGGAACGCCTTTGGGTCCCTCCGGATGAGCTGGAGGAGGTGGCTGGGGAGAGGGAAGCCTGGGCTTCTTTGCTTAGGCTCCTGCCCCCGCGACCTGGCCCCAGATAAGCGGGAGAGAATGAATGGATGGATGGAAAACTAATTGGACTTAATTCTGTCTTACACCATACACAAACAGTCTGCTTTCTATTTAAGAGTGACAGAGTTTCAGTGTTAGTGAGAGAAACATTGATTATTTTACTTTTATGACTTCATTTATTTATTTTGTACTTTGTGTATCTTTATTGGTCTTGTTCTGAATATAACACCATGTAGTGCAGTCAGTCAAAATCAGAGTCAGGTGAGTCTGAAATGTTGTGGTAATTCTCGGGTCAGAGGTCATACTCACACTTCCCTCCTTTGTTGACCTTTTACACAGAGGTCACAGCAAAATTATTTTCTGTGATCATCTAACTGAAATCAGGACGTGTCCCTCCTTAGACCTCATGTCAAGAAAAAACAATAAATAGTGTTACAAGAAACAAAGCAGATTATATTCCTGTGGCCTTCCAGTGATAAATTATCAATACAAATTATGAGTCAGACTACTGAGAATGTTCAGACTGATGATGATGATGATGATACTTTATTGATCCCACAATGGGGAAATTACAGTTAACAGAACACCCATCCAAGAAGACAAAACAAACAAACTTGGGGAGATAGGTGAACTGTGGCCATGCTGCCCCCCCTCTGGAGGCGCTGCCATTAAAAAGACAGAAACAATAGTGAAAAACATATAGGGATGAGTGAGGACTGGAATTGAAACATTGTAGTCAGTTGTTATCTTTCCTGCAGTTCCTTGACCTTTGACCACTAATGTGTTTTAGTTCTTCACTGAGACCTGTGACTGAGTGTGCTTAAGGCCTAACACTCCCCATGTCCAAGAGGTCTCCTGTTGATGACCCTCCTCCTGGGCTCAGACATTACACAGAGGTCATGGGTCAAGGAACTTACAGTTTACCTGTTTTTCTGAAGTTGGGCCTTCTTATTGAGGTCATGTAGAACCAGGAGCCTTTTTCCTGAGTCTGCAGAGCTGTCAGTCTGTTCAGGAGAGCTTGGTATGATCTTGAACACCTTGATCTGCACCAGTTTCTTTATTGATAACTGATCAGTCCAGTCCCTGCAGCACCCAGTGATGTTGTTCAGGCTCCTGTTAAAATGAAACTAATAAATCTTTATTAGTTAAATCTTTAATTTTCTCCTAGTCTATATCCCTCCTTTTGAGACGTAAATTCTCTTTTTGTCTCAATACTTTTCCTTATTTATCTAAAGGGCATACTGATTTTTTTATTTTATTAGCTTTTTGGATTTTTTCCTTTAATGCTTGATCTAATATCAATTTATTCAGACATTCAAAATTCAAAATGATCCTACATTATCTTACATTTTCATAAATAGGATTTTAGTTCTCTGCTTTGCATTTTGTAGCAGAGCAGCAGCTCAATTTTTGGCACTTTTTTTGTGTCTTCAATTCAGCTGTATATCACAAAATATTCACATGCACCTTTCTTTTTTAAGGTTTCACTAAAACTTAGTCTCTTATAGAAACTTTTTCTTGAAATTTAACAGCAATCTTCTGTGAAAGCAATGACCTCTAATAAATATATTTAACACATTTAGAATACTTCAATTTGGTATGATCAAGGCATTAGTCGATTATATTAGCTTTGTTTTAGGAAAATCAATTAAAAACAATGAATTCCTGCCCGTCCTCCTTTTTTTTGTCCTTCAATGGTAGGCAATACTCACTTTGTATCAGCGGTAAACTTTAACAAGGGAGCTTCTGACCTTCATTCCCTAACTCTACCATCCATACCAAAAACAAACAAAACAATTTATAGCACTTTACTAAACTAACAATTTCATGCCAATTGCTTAGTCTCTATTTTATTCGTACAACACTTTTATAATAAAATTTCCCTGCCAACATATACCATGAGAGTTAATCCAAAGAATTAATAATTTTCAATTCTTATTTTATCTTGAAGAGACTACCTTAGTCTATGTAGCAATAATGTCAATATTTCAATTGTCTTGGAAGCTATAAGTCACTACCAAAGCCAAGGTCTGTCCAGAAAACAACCCTCTGGGGGAGGCAAACGATTAAATTGATGATATTCAGTACTTTTTGCAGCAAAACATCAATATTTCACGTTTCTTATGGTATAAAAGCCAATTCTCACACTACTGTTCTTCATGCTGTGAATATCAGAAGTTATCTCTATTCAATAGAAAATTTTCCAACCACACACACTTCTTTGTTTTAATAAATAAGTTTGATCAGTTGCCTAATCCTATTGGCCAGTTTTACATTTCCAGTATTTCTCACAATCCTTTTTCACTCATTTCAACTCTTATCATTTCACTTATTTTGTTTCTTTTAACCACTATTTTTAATCCTAAATGTTTACAGTTTTTCTGATGCTTCATTATTTCCAAGCTTTAAACAGTTTACTCAACAGATTTTATAAAATTTATTCTCTCGTAACCTCACCTCCTCCTCACTCGCAGAAAAATTTTAACCCTCAATTCAGCAGACTTTGGTTATGTAAACAACAGGTTTCTGCTTACCTTTTTTTATGAGGCACCCCCTGTGAGTGTTTTGAGGAGTTAAAGTCACAAGGTGAGCCCTGGAGAAAATATTCCCCCTCGTCCTCTTTTGCCAATCATCCTCCTCCACAAATCACCTGTCATTACCTGTTTTCAGTACTTATCACGTCGGGGTCACCAAATTGACAGGTGGTGTGATTTGTTTGGAAAGGAAGACACCTGAAACACTTTAATTTAAAAAGTAAGACATTTAATATATTAAAGAATCAGAAGAAATCGCATGCATGTGGGTGACTCAGAGGAAGAGACAGGCCTGTGTGTGCACTCTCTCTTCCTCTGAGCCCACGTTCCTCTCTAACCACAACATTCTTCCTGATGTTTTAATTAGTCATACAGAGCAATCTTGTCCAGATTAATAACAGAACATTGCGACGTTGGTGATGTTTTAATTGTACGTACTGTGGCCGAACCTTCAAGATAAGATTCACTGAGACTGAGAAATTGGTCAGCACTTTCCAATGCTTAATGTATCTATTTATTAAATTGTCTGTTGTTTGCTTCAGCCACTGTTTATAAATTAATTTCCTGGAGTTTTTTTTTTTTTTTTAAACATTTGTCCATTTGTCATTTTATTCCTTGGATGAAAAATAAAACTCCAACATTAGAAAGCATTGTATACATTTTCATTGTTATACAGATGATACCCAGCTCTTTCTCTACATGTAACCAAATGACACACCAATTATTTAAAATTCATGAATGTCTTAAAGCCAAAGACCTGGATGACCTTTAATTTCCTGCTTCTAACTTCAGAGGTCATTGTACTTGGCCATAAAAAAATCTTAGAAACATGGTGTCTAACCAGATACTTACTCTGGATGTCATTATCTTGGCATCCAGTAACTGTGAGGAATCTTGGAGTTATTTTTGACCAGGATACAGTGGGGAAAATACATTTTTTATACACTGCCAATTTTGCAAGGTTTCCCACCTACCAAGAACGGAGAGGTCTGTAATTTTTTATCATAGGTACTGTAGTGTTCTCGTGCAGCCAAAAACATGACAATTTGGCCCTTTAAGTTACTTATTTGACATTTTGCTAACTCCTCTTAATTGGAGGGGAAAGCTAAATGTCAAAAAAGTAACTTAAAGGGCCAAATTGTCATGTTTCTGACATCAAATCGCGGACCAGGAGTAGGGGGCGTGGCCAGATGCGGAGAATTAAAAAAAAAACAGAAAATCATGTACAATTTTTAAATAATTAATTTACATTTTATTGCATGAAATAAGTATTTGATACAATAGAAAAACAGGACTTAATATTTAGTACAGTAACCTTTGTTTTCAATTACAGAGCTCAGAAATTTCCTGTAGTTCTTGATCAAGGTTGCACACACTGCAGCAGGGATTTCGGCCCACTCCTCCATACAGATCTTCCCCAGGTCTTTCAGGTTTCGGGGATGTCACGGGACAACATTGAGTCTCAGCTCCCTCCATGATTTTCTATTGGGTTCAGGTCTGGAGACCGGCTAGGCCATTCCAGGACCTTGAAATGCTTCTTACAGAGCCACGCTTTAGTTGCCGTGGCTGGGTGTTTTGAGTCATTGTCATGCTGGAAGAAGCTATTTGAAAAGCCTTCAGTTAATCCAAAATGCTGCAGTGTGCGTACTGACAGGGACTAGAAAGAGAGATCATATTCCTCCAATATTAGTTTTCTTCATTCACTCGCTGTTGAAGCTAAAATTAAAGTTTAATATCATTCTCCTCATATAAGGTCTTAAATAATTAGGACCCATCTTATCTCAAAATACCATATTATCCCAATAGAGCTGTTCACTGTGAGACTTACCTCTGGTTTACCATTTATCTGGTAACTCTTCCCTACCACCCAGAGCCTGCTTGAACTAATCCCTGAACTCTGTACAACATCCTTCAACTTCCACCATTTATTCCTTGCCATTACTTTCGCTCACTTCATCTTCTTGGTGTCCACTGTCGTCTTAGAGACTACCATCCAATGCTGCCTAGATACTCTCACTCACCCTATATGATCCTGAAGGCCCAGACCAAGGCCCCATCTTATCTTAAAAATCTCATAGTACTATATTATCCCAACACCGTTGTCTAATGTGTCTGCAGTCTGTCAGGCTGTCTGATCACAGAGGAGGGCTGTACTTCTCTGGCCTCAGCTCTGAGCTCCAACCCCTCCCATCTGAGAAAGCTGGACCTGAGCTACAATCATCCAGGAGACTCAGGAATGAAGCTGCTGTTGGCCAGACTGAAGGATCCACACTGGAGACTGGACACTCTCAGGTATGGAGAGAATGTCTGATAGACGAGGAAGAGCTGAAAACATTTTCTGTGTCCTCCACTCACTTTTGTTTTTTGTTTTATGCGCATGTGACATGAACAATCACACATGCAGGAACATTTTTCCTTTGCTCACAACAAAAACAATAGTCTAATTAAAAAATTTCAAGCTACTTGAAAACTTCTCCAGGAACAATAATGATATGTGCCTTTTGTCACTGTTTATTCAGCATTTGGATAGATTTAAATAGATCAGGTTTGGCCAATCGCAGAGGCCCTGGTGGACCCCAGCTATTGGGGCTGGCTCTGGTGACATGGAGAATCTCCCCCTCTGCTGGGGAAGGAGCCTGAGCTTGTGTGAGGTTGAGCGATACTGGCTAGATATAGTTGGGCTCACCTCAACACATGGCCTGGGCTCTGGAACCAGTCTCCTGGAGAGGGGCTGAACTCTGTTCCAGTCTGGAGTTGCCCTCGGTGAGAGGCAGCAAACTGGGGTGGGTATTTCTGCATGCCTGTACGTTGGAGTTTTCACCAGTGGACAAGAGAGTTGCTTCCCTGCATCGTCGGGCCATGGAAACAGGTCCTGATTGTTGTCTGCGCTTATGCACCAAATGATGAAGAATGACAGCCTTCTTGGAGTCGCTGGGTGTGGTGCTCGAGGGTGCTTCATCCGGTGGCGCTATCATCCTACTAAGACATTTCAAACTTCGCATGGGCAATGACAGTGAGATGGGGCATGATTAGAAGGAACATCCTGCCTTATCTGAACTGAAGTGGGGTTTTGTTCTTCGGCTTCTGTGCAAACCACAGTTTGTACATAACGAACAACATGTTTGAACATAAGGATGTCCATAGGTGTACATGGCACCAGGACGCCCTAGGTCACAGGTTGATGACTGATTTTGTAATCATATCACCAGATCTGTGGTTGTATATTCTGGATGGACTCTTGCGTGAAGACAGGAGCTGAGCTGTCAAGTGATTACCACCTGGTGGTGAGTTGGATCAGGTGGGGGGTGCTAGACAGACCCAGTGCACCTAAGTGAGGGTGCACTGGGAACACCTGGCAGAGACCCAAGCCATGAGATCTTCAACTCCCACCTCTGGTAGAACTTCGGGAAGAAGTCTAAGAACATGGTCCTCTGTCAGAAAAGGTTGGAGTGCCCACCCCAGCTAAGGGAGGAGTTGCAGCCCCAGGTGGAGGACTTTAAATATCTTAGGGTCTTGTTCACATGTGATGATAGTAGGGACTGAGAGATTAACAGATGGACTGGGGCTGCAATCAGAGATTGAAGTATATTTTTGAAAATGTTGGACTGTTCCTTTATCAGTGTTTAATTCAGTATATGTATGAGAGTGATGTAATGTCCATGTGTGCGTGCTGAAAGAGACTGTGCTGGTCTGACCCCCCCCCCCCCCCCCCCCTCTTCTTCAGGATGGAGCCTGCTGGAGAGCGATGGCTGAGCCCAGGTCTGAGGAAGTGTAAGTGTGTTCTTAATGTGATTGTGTGCTGCTTTGTTTTCATCATTCAACCATCTTCAAACTGTCACTTCACTCATTCACATCTCTGATGTCAGGAGTCATCATCAAAGTGTCAATCAATGAACAGATGATGGATCAATAACTGCAGCTGGATTGTGTTTGTTCTCTCCATCAGATTCCTGTCAACTCACAATCGACACAAACACAGTACACACAAACCTACAACTGTCTGACAACAACAGGAAGGTGACACGTGTGAAGGAGGTTCAGTCATATCCTGATCATCCAGACAGGTTTGATTATTATAAACAGCTGCTGTTTGGAAATGGTCTGACTGGTCGCTGTTACTGGGAGGTCGAGTGGAGAGGAGACGTTTATATATCAGTGAGTTACAGAAGAATCAGAAGGAAAGGAAGTGACAAAGACTGTGAATTTGGATTTAATGATCAGTCCTGGAGTCTGAACTGCTCTGATGATGGCCCACGTTCAGTCTGGCACAATAAGAGAACATCATCCCTCTCCTCCTCCTCCCCCTCCTTTGTCTCTAACAGAGTAGCAGTGTATGTGGACTGTCCTGCTGGCACTCTGTCCTTCTACAGAGTCTCCTCTGACACTATGATCCACCTCCACACCTTCAACACCACATTCACCGAACCTCTTTATCCTGGGTTTTGGGTCAGTTCTGGTTCCTCAGTGTGTGTGTGCTGAGCTGAGTGTAAAGAGCGTCCTCCTGTTAGAGAAACACTCTGACTGTTGAACAGATAGTTCAGTCTGTACATGTCTCTCTCTTTCACTCATAAACACATTTTCACATTCATGGATTCAATCAGTTGATGTTTGAAACTGTTCTCAATGATTCCTTGTAAACTTCTTCCTCTTCAGTCCTTTAAAGATGGAAGCTGCCATTATTCCAGGATCCACATGTTGTTTTTCTGTCTTTTTCCACTCAAAGCTTCACAGTGAATATCAGGATGTTGTGTTTCTCTGAAGCTCACTTCACAACCAGCTCCTCTGCATTTTCAACAAGTCTGAGCTTATTCAAATCAATCCAAATCTTTGATTTCTCTTTCTTAATGCCATTTTTCCAACCTCTCCACATGCTCTTACTGTTGGACTCATTTTTGGAAGCTGTAATGGAAGAAGGACAGGAAGGAAGCTCTCAGCAGGAGCACCTTTTCACAATAAGAGCACATTTGCATGCTTTTTGCTTTTGAACTGATCCAGTGACAGAAACATGAACCTCCCTATTGATCAGATGTTGATGTGCAGCTCTGATGTCACTAACATCTCCTTGAAGTCTTCATTGATGGTGATTTGTGGCCCTCTGCTGGTGAAAAGATGAACTGCATGAAGTGTTTGAAATGAGCTTTTTACTGTGAATGCTGCAAGCATTCACAGTATTGTTCTTGTAATCTTTATTACTGTGAATGCTGCAAAGCATTCACAGTATTGTTCTTGTACTCCGAAAACCTTCGGTCACTAAAAACTCGAGCGGCGTTTGGGCTACGGACACCGTTCTGGTGTCAAAACGTTCGGCCTGTTCTGGAGATGTGTGCTATTACTTTTCTTTTTTGTAACCTTTATACTTTTTAAGATATTGAACTTTCTATAATCTTCATTTTTGCCATTCAAAATGAATGGGGAAGTTTCAAATCCTTTTCAAATCCTCTCCTGCTTTCAAATCTAATAACTTTAGCATACTTTCAGCTAGAGACACCATTTAAGATTTAAAATAAACCCAAGCCTTCCAGCTATTCAGCTATTACTTTTTGTGTTAATATCTTTTATGGTTTTTGAACAGTTACAGTTTAAGTTTAAGAAGGTTTTTTGCTCTTTTCAGCGTTTATAATGGGTGTGTATTGGGCCGTCTAGAGTGCGCATTCCAACCGTTAGAGTGGGAGACTTCAAATTCTTCAGCTGAAAAATTTCTCTCTAAACTGCTGCTGTGTCCACACTCTTCGCGCTACAGCCATCATTTTGTGATCAAAACGTAGAGCCGCTTCTCTACTTTTAAACAATGTGTCTCTCAGCCCTGAGAAATGTAAACTTTTTAAACTGTGAGGCTTCAAGCAGAGGGAGCACCCTCCAACTCCTCCATTAGCCTCCATAGTAATTTTTGGGAGGTGGTGTTCTCAAAACCAGAAAAGAGCCCTTTTTTAAACTGCTCCCATGACCGCATCTTTAAACACAGGAAAATAAAAATTACACCACTGTTTAGAGCAGGTTCTTGTGACGCTCACAGTTTGAAAATTATTTTGATAGGAGCTACGGTTTTTGATTTAGAAGCAGTTGTTCGGGAGGTGCTCCAAGACAAATTCAACAGGGCTTTGCAGCAGTGTCTGCACTTACACAGGTGTTTTGAGTTGGCAGAATTAAGTGTGTAGCAGCATTCTGTCATTTGTCTTCTGCATGCACGTGGTTCAAAGTTGGGCTGCTGGTTTTGCTTTAATAACTCCAGCACCGTTCATGCTACAGAAACCGTTCTGGTATCAAAACGTTCAGCTTCTTCTACAGAATACTGCTATTACATTCAAATGACTGAGAAAACCTTCGAATAATCTTCAAATCCATTCCTACTTTCAAGTCTAATAACTTAAGCATACTTTAAGCTAGAGACACCATTTAAGCTTTAAAACAAAGCCAAGCCTTTCAGCTGTTCAGCTGTTAAGCTGTTTAACAGTTATTCAGCAGTTTAACATTTCTTGGCGTTTCAGCTGATATCTTTCAGCATGCAGCATTCACAGTGCATTTTCTTCAGGAAATGCTTTTTCTAGTTATTATTATTATTTATATGTTCTTCCGTACGTTTTTTGACCGCTAAAAACTCAAAAACCGCTTAAGCTACAAAAACAATTAAGGTATCAAAACGTTCAGCTTCTTCAGGAGAAGTGGGCTATTACTTTTCTGGTTCAAATCTTTAAGCATTGATTTTATATTAATATTTTTCTGAATTTTTTGCCCCATTGAAAATGAATGGGGAAGTTTCAAATCCTTTAAAAATCCTTTCAGGCTTTAAAAGCTAATAACTTCAGCATACCTTAAGCTAGAGAAACCATTTAAGCTTTAAAATGAAGCCAAGCCTTTCAGCTATTCAGCTATTACTTTGTGTTTTAAAATCTTTTACGGTTTAAGCACAGTGAGCATTTAAGTGTGAGGAGGTTTTTCAGGCGTTTCAGAGTTTATAATGGTTGTGTATTGCGTTTGCTAGAGTGGGAGCCTGATTAGTAGAGTGGGAGACTTCAAAACTTTCAGATGGAAAATTTATTTCTAAACTGCCGCTGTGTCCACACTCTTCACTCTACAGCCATGATTTTTTGCTCAAAATGTAGAGCTGCTTCTCTACTTTCAAAAAATGTGTCTTTAAACCCTGTCAAATGTACACTTTTTAAACTGTAAGCATTCAAACAGAGAGAGTACCTTCCAACTCCTTCATTAACCTCCGTAGTAATTTCTGAGAGGTGATTTTCTCCAAAGCAGAAATGAGCACCTTTTTTAAACTGCTCCCACAACCACACTTTTGAGCCCAGGAAAATAAAAATGACACCACTGTTTAGAGCAGGTCCTTGTGGTGCTCACAGCTCAAAAATGATTTTGATAGGAGCTACAGTTTTTGGTTTAGAAGCACTTATTTGACAGTTGCGCCGAGTCAAATTTGGCCAGAGTGCACGCACCTCAGCAGGTAAGCAGTGCACCTCGCAGGTGTTTTCAATTGGCGCATTTGCAAGCATTCAGCTTGGGAGAGCTCTCCAATATGTATGCATGCAAACCTCACTGCTTGTATGAGACTCCTGTTGGCTCAGTGGTAGAAACACTGGACCATGAATGCAAAAGAAGCAGGTAGAGCAGGTTCAAGTCCCACTCTACCCTAAACTTAAAAGATTTTCCATTGGGTTTTGAACTTTAAATCTCTTCATATTCAATAATATTAAACTCATTCTTTCCACAGTTGTCTGTACCTTCTTGTTAAGACAAAGTTTCAGTGTGTGTTTATTTCTTCAAGCCCTTTTTGAGGCTTTAAAACTTTTTATATTAACACTTTAGCAAATTTCAGCTGAACAAGAAATTAATCTTGGTGCTTTAATTTGCTGTGACTGCACTCACTCTAGTGGTTAACCAGAGAAACAGCAGCTTTAATAACACAATGTCAGAATAGCATGCTCAGGAAAAATGGCCCAAGGTCATCAGCTGCCATAGCCATCTCACTCATAGTGGCCCATTTTACCCATTTCAATGTCTTTTATGGTTTTTCTTCAGCTACTGTTAAAATTTCTTTTACGGTTTAAGCACAGTGAGCGTTTAAGTTTAAAGAGGTTTTTCAGGCGTTTCAGAGTTTATAATGGTTGTGTATTGTGTTTGCTAGAGTGGGAGCCTGATTAGAGAGCTGATTTTCTCCAAAGCAGAAATGAGTACCTTTTTTAAACTGCTCCCACAACCACACTTTTGAGCCCAGGAAAATAAAATTTACACCACTGTTTAGAGCAGGTCCTTGTGGCGCTCACAGTTCAAAAATTATTTTTATGTGAACTTACCCCAAACTTAAAAGATTCTCAAGTTAGTTTTGAACTTTAAATCTTTTCTTATTCAATCATATTATACTGATTCTTTCCACAGTTTTCTGCACCTTCTTTATCCTTCATGTTTAGGACAAAGTTTCAGTGTGTGTTTATTTTTACAAGACCTTCTTGAGCCTTTAATGCTATTTATATTGGCACTTTAGCAAACTTCAGCTGAAGAACGAAAAATCTTCTAGCTTTTTTTGCTGTGAATGCACTCACTCTAGTGGTTAACCAGAGAAGCAATAGCTTTAATGACACAATGTCAGAACAGCATGCTCAGGAAAAATGGCCAGAGGTCATCAGCTGCCATAGCCACTTCAGTCATGGTGGCCCATTATCAGCCACCATCAATAACAACATATTGACATCACATTGACATCACAAAACAACAATCACAGTGAAACCAACAAAACTTCACTGAATACCTGATAAAGACCAATAACTAAAACTCGCAAACATCAGCATAAACACTCCCATAAGTCCCTGCTTCTGTGGCTCCTCCCATTGGCTGCCACAACAGCAGATTCATTCTGTCCACAATTTTCTGCACTTTCATTCTCCTTCATGTTTAGAAGAATCATTCATTGTATTTTAACATTTTCAACAACATTCCCAAATATTTCAGGAATGACAGCAATTTAGCTGAAAGCCTTCAGGTGCAAGACATTAAACTACAGTACTAAACTTGGATTTAACTTCTCAATATGTTTTACGGCTTTTCTTCAACTCCAGTTTAAATTTCTTCAGGCTGATTCTTGGCATTCAATACTTGTCAAATTCATGAACTACAATTAAAGACCTAGTAGCTTCCGGCAATTCATGTGATCACCTACTGGTTACAGAGAAAAGCTGCATTTAATTTAGACAAAGTGGGAACACCTTAAACATGAAAAATGGACCATGGTCATCTACTACCATAGCCACTTGAATCATGATGATGCCCTTTCAATATCTTTCCTGGCTTTTCTTCAGCTGCAGTTTAAATATCTCCAGGAATTTATTTCTTTTATCTTTCACAATGCTTTATAGTGAGCAGCAGTTAAACAAACTTGAGTTTAAGAAGAGAGGTCTTCTAACTCTTTGCCAACCCTGTGCTCACCTACTGGTTGTACATAGGAATTGCACTTAAGTTACATAAACTTGAACAGGAAAAATGGCCCAAGGTCATCAGCTGCCATAGCCATCTCACTCATGGTGGCCCATTTTACCCATTTCAATGTCTTTTATGGTTTTTCTTCAGCTGCTGTTAAAATTTCTTCAGGCTGTTTTTCATTTTCAGCATTTGTCAGCTGCTTTAACTCTTTCAGCCAATCAGAATTCAGCTCTAAAGCATTTCCTGGCATTTCAGCTCCAATCATTCAGCAAATAAAGTTTCAGCTGTTTGAAGCATTATTAACAGCCGTTCAGCAGTTTTAACACCTGTTCAGCATTTTTAACAGCTGTTCAGCAGTTCAGCAATTCAGCAGTTCAGCAATTCAGCAGTTTAGCAATTCAGCAGTTCAGGTACTCAGCAGTTCAGCAATTCAGGTATTCAGCAGTTCAGGTATTCAGCAGTTCAGCAATTAAGGTATTCAGCAGTTCAGCAATTAAGGTATTCAGCAGTTCAGCAATTCAGCAGTTCAGGTATTCAGCAGTTCAGCAATTCAGCAGTTCAGCAATTCAGCAGTTCAGCAGTTCAGGTATTCAACAGTTCAGCAGTTCAGGTTCAGAAGTTCAGCAATTCAGCAGTTCAGCAATTCAGCGGTTCAGCAATTCAGCAGTTCAGCAATTCAGGTATTCAGCAATTCAGCAGTTCAGCATTTCAGCAGTTCAGGTATTCAGCAGTTCAGCAATTCAGCAGTTCAGCAATTCAGCAGTTCAGCAGTTCAGGTATTCAACAGTTCAGCAGTTCAGGTATTCAGAAGTTCAGCAATTCAGCAGTTCAGCAATTCAGCGGTTCAGCAATGCAGCAGTTCAGCAATTCAGGTATTCAGCAATTCAGCAGTTCAGCAATTCAGCAGTTCAGGTATTCAGCAGTTCAGCAATTCAGCAGTTCAGCAGTTCAGGTATTCAACAGTTCAGCAGTTCAGGTATTCAGCAGTTCATTGAAGCTCATTCAGCAAATAAAGTTCCAGCTGTTTGAAGCCTTTCTTGGCATTTCAGCTCCAATCTTTCAGCATGCAGCATTCACAGTGCATTTTCTTCAGGAAATGCTTTTTCTAGTTCTAATTGGACTGCTGACTGCTGTTAACCACACTGAGACCAACACTGATGTCTTCAACACAAACACTGATGTGGATGAACAGTCACTAAAGACTATTAATGTATATTTGTGTCTTTAACATGTTTGTGTTTGTCACAGAGAAACTCTGGATTGGATTTCTGGATCTTTGCTCTTTTCCCTGCAGTTCATTCCCACAATGACTTCATGATGGAAATCTCTAATAAACTCATCAAATGAACAGCATGTCTCCCAGTTTTTGTGTGTCCTTTGTGCTCTTCTCCTTGTTTCCAGTCTCTGCTGCTGTGTGCTGTGCTGCACTCACTCACAGATCAGAGTACATGTACAATTATCCCAGCGACACCAGGAGGAGACAAATGTTTGGCTTCATTTACAAACAACAATCTCAGCTATGGATTCAAACAGCAGCAAATATGCAAATGAATCCTATTCTGGCTCCACCTTTGACCTTTTCTTTTCCTTCCAAAGGTCAGAGCACTGGGAAGCGTCATGTTGGCTTTCTTTTGGGTTGTTCAAAAGAAGCCAGATTTTATATAAAGTAAAAAAAAACAATAAGTAATATTTTCCAAAAATAAAACTGCATTTACAAGCTAACTACACAAATACGACAGACCAACAATACAATCCAACACATCTTACCGGCTTCCTTCTTGCACGTCACCGGGCAGGATTTTTAATGGCTGCCGCCTTTTCCGGAACGTGAGGCTGACTGTAGCGGAAGCTGCGGCGGACCGTCTCGTAGGTTTTGCAAGAAGCTGGAAAGCATTTTTGTACATTGTAAATAAAGAGCATAAATACAGTGCATACATAAACATATCCAGGCAAAAAACACACAAACAAACAACACCAATAGATACTTACCCACAATTATATCACGGTCCACGCATTAGAAACACTCACACTCTCGTTGTGAGGCGAACACAGTCTGTGGAAAATAAAGGTGAAAATAAATAAGAGTAAAAACATTTTGAGTTCTTCTCTCCTCCACACACTGAATACTGCGTGCTTTGTTTCTGATTCTTACCTCTGCAGAGGATCATACCGGCTTTTATTGGATTCGGCGTTGTGCAGGCCGCGAACTGCTTCCTATAAGATGAAAACCAAATAAAAATAAGAAACCAAATCACAATATGTCTGTCAGCTTACTGTGACCATTCCGCCACTCTTAGTATTTTTGTTTTAGAAACGACCAAGTCTTACCGTGGTTTTTGGATTGTGCTTCCGTCTTTTCTTTGTTAGAGTCCAGAGCATTGAGTCTCTACACAATAGACGCCATCTTGTCTTTAAGTTGCAAAAAAACAGGAGATAACCCACTCATTGCAGCCAGCAGTGTCTTCTCGTCTGCAGCGGGGCTGGTTGAAGCTGGCCGGTAGAGAGGCCCGCTTTCACGAGGAGCTTCTGGGGTGTTGAAAATATAGACGACCTCCATTGTCGTACCAGGAAAGCAGCGTAGACAAAGACCGCCATTCAGTTTGAACGGAAGAGAACGACCGCACTGGTTTCCTTTGGTCTTGTGAGACCTTCAGCGTGATCCCGCACGTGATCTGTATTGTCCAATCACAGGCGAGGACGCTGCCACACGGAATTCAATTCATTTCATTTCAATTCAATTCAATTTTATTTATATAGCGCCAAATCACAACAAACAGTCGCCTCAAGGCACTTTGTATTGTGGGTAAAGACCCTACAATAATACAGAGAAAACCCAACAGTCAAAACGACCCCCTATGAGCTGGAAGACACACATCCACTGTCCGTTTTTTTGTTTTTTTTACATTTTTCTCATGAAGGTTTTGCTGATATCTCTTATGTACATCCATGTATAGCAAAATAAAAGTTTATATGTTTATATGTTTTCTTATTACATCTGCCTTGGTAGTCTTTAATGTCATTAATGCATGTGAACATTCACTGAACGTTTATGGCAGCGTTCATGGGATGTTGTCTGAATGTTCAATGCTAGCTGGGAAGCCACTGCACAGAAGAGGATGATGGTGTGACAGACTTTTTGTTACAGTGAATTAGACTGAAAACTGAGTATGCTTTTCAATGAAAATAATGCTTGTGGTGTCACCAAAATCAAGTTATAGCCTTTGTTTATCTCCCTCAGTCCACTAAAGTTCAGGGTTCACAAAAAACACCATGACAAAGGCTCACAGACAGAAGCTCACAGCCTTATTGGAAAAAGGGACAAAAGCTGAAAACGTCCAAAAGTATATTTCCAACTAGATAATACTAATTTATAAAATAGAAGGATTTCTTCTGAGTTTAGTCTTGTTTGAATGTTTCGCTGTATAATTTATGTGTAGTCACATTGTAATGGAAAAAGGCTTAAAAGATGATAATGTAAATTTGATTACATAAATCTCAAAATAAAAATATGCTGCTTACAGCTGTTGGGAGGGGTAGACCACTGGCGAGTACTGGTGACCACTGGTAAGTACTTGATTTGCCTTTGTATGACTCACAGAAACCTCCTTTACATATGAGAGCCTGCCCTAGACCTGAGGAGAGGGGGGGAGCTGAGGGAGCACTGACAGAGAGAGTCCGCGGCAGTTTCCCTACAGTTTACTGTTCTGGCCAAAGCCTCCTGCTGAGAGCCCTAAAGCTCAAGGCACGCGGCAATATCACATGCAAGAAACTGTTGAAAACCCCACTTTTCATGCAATGATATATGTCCTCATGTCAGCCCCAGTGTGGACAAACATATCTGCATACATATAACAACAAAGTTTTTGGATCTCCACAATGTTGTGTAGGTTTCCTGCAGTGAAGCTGTGATATTACACCATACTTTTGGGCTTTTCTCTATAATGTTTTGGCTTCTTAATCTTACAGTGTAGACTGCCTTGATGACTGTTGGTGTGATTTGGCATTATCATTATCATGTAGTTTTTTATCTTTGGTTAACATCCAGCTCTTTTGTCTCCTCCGCCTCCTTAAATGTCCCAGTCAGTGCTCACGTGCAGCTCAAAGACTCTCAGAACCAAATTAATTAGTGCGAGATCGTTAACAGTTTGTGATGTCATACTCTAAGCCTATTGGTGGATTTTAATAGTTTAGCTAACTTGAACTAAAGGGGCATTTCTCCAGTCTATGCTGCTGATATTGGAAGACATGTAGCCCATATTTCCAAGAGCTCTGCTCAGTGAGAGAGCTCTACACACACACACACACACACACACACACACACACACAGGTGGGTATCTTGAAGAACCTCCTAGATAACAGTGATATAGTGGAGATGATCCAACAAAACCACCAACAGGCTTTAACACGTGTCGTCTTTGTGAGTGCAGATGTGTGCGTGTGAACTCTGTCAGATCAGCGGCCCTCTGTCCCACACATCCAGGAATACATATCCTATCCTTCCATCAGGCTTTGGAAACTGATGTAAAGTGATTGTTGTGTAGCTGCAGCTCACAGATCCTTGATGGTGTTGCTGCTTTGAAAAAACATCAATTACAGTCTGAAGCTCGTTGGACTGAAGAGCTTCTGTTTGTTGGCACGTCTATTTTTGGCTCACATCAAAACTTTTCCTCTCATCAATAGTTGCTGTCTGTTTTTAGAGCGCTCATTGTTGCTCTCACGGGCCTCATAAAATGTTCCCGAGGACCGGCGCTGGTCCGCAGGCCGCCCTTTGAGAAGCCTGGCACTTTGAAACAGGAGAACATCTGGAACTAATCACTGCTGTGTGTCTGCAAGCTTTTCCTCACACGGGCAGGATCTGAGCATCAGACTGTCCAAACAGACAGACAGGCCACAGGAGAACATAGCAGGATGCAGCGCCCTCCACAGGTGAGCATGTTCCTGCACCAATCAGCATCTGATCCCTGCTGCTCTGTGTGCTTCTGCTTTAATAAGTATAGTACTGATCAGTAAAGTGACCTCACCACAGTAAGCATACAGCAGGCCCTCTGAACACCTGCATCGACTTTCTACCTGCCTGCTGCCTCCTGCAGTCCTGTTAGAAACCATGGTAACAGGACTGAACCTAACCCTAACCCAGGGTTGAAGAAGATGCAGTTTGAAGGAGCCTTAAAGACGAGTATTGTATCTTCATGTTTGTGCTGCTTCTGTCTCCAGGTCTCTGTGGGAAACGGGCTCATTAATCTCAGACCTTCTTCCTGAACAGCTTCACCAAGTTACAGATGCTTCATGGCTCAATAACACAGCTGCTGCTGTCTGATAGTGTCAGCAAGACCTGAAGTAGCGGCTGATGAGGAAGACGAGGAACACGACCGTCTGCAGAGATCCTCCGTGTGCGGTTGGCACAGCGGCTGCATTAGTGGCTCCTTGACTTTCCTTCCATCTGCTGACTTGGTGTTGGCTCTCACATTGTATCACTTCCTGTTCCTGTTTCGGAGCACAGTGTTTTGCTGTCTGTTAGCTGTTTTATCTGTATAACTCGATCTATCTGGATAATATATTTTAGTGTAATCTTCACCTACTTTAAATAGCATACTCTTTGCTGAATCACCTGTATTCACATTATTCACATTATTTGTTTTTAGAAATTCGCTAGCTTAGCTCAGCTAGTAGCTTAGCCCTTAGCCGACTCACTACCAGCATGGCTTCTTCTCCTGTCTCTCCTGCACTTTCCTGCTCCGGGTGTCACATGTTTAGTTACTCCTCGGCCTCCTTTAGCAGTAACGGTACTTGTAATAAATGTAGTCTGTTTGTAGCTCTGGAGGCCAGGCTTTCTGAATTGGAGACTCGGCTCCGCACCCTGGAAAATCCTACATCTAGCCAGGCCCCTGTAGCGGGTACGGACCATGGTAGCTTAGCCGCCGTTAGCTCCCCCCCAGCAGATCCCGAGCAGCAGGGAAAACAGGCCGGCTAGGTGACGGTGAGGGGGAAGCGTAGTCCTAAGCAGAAGCCCCGGGTACACCACCAACCTGTTCACGTCTCTAACCGTTTTTCTCCACTCGGCGACACACTCGCCGAGGAACAAACTCTGGTTATTGGCGACTCTGTTTTGAGAAACATGGAGCTAGAGACACCGGCGACCATAGTCAAATGTCTTCCAGGGGCCAGAGCAGGCGACATTCATAGAAATTTGAAACTGCTGGCTAAGGCTAATCGTAGATTTGGTAAGATCGTTATTCACGTCGGCAGTAATGACACCCGGTTACACCAATCGGAGGTCACTAAAATTAATATTGACTCGGTGTGTAACTTTGCAAAAACGATGTCGGACTCTGTAGTTTTCTCTGGGCCCCTCCCCAATCAGACCAGGAGCGACATGTTTAGCCGCATGTTCTCCTTGAATCGCTGGCTGTCTGAGTGGTGTCCAAAAAATGACGTGGGCTTCATAGATAATTGGCAAAGTTTCTGGGGAAAACCTGGTCTTGTTAGGAGAGACGGCATCCATCCCACTTTGGATGGAGCAGCTCTCATTTCTAGAAATCTGGCCAAATTTATTAACCCTCCTAAAAACTGACTACCCAGGGTTGAGACCAGGAAGCAGAGTTGCAGTCTTACACGCCTCGCTGCAGCTTCTCTCCTCCTGCCATCCCCCCAAAACCCCATCCCCATAGAGTCGGTGCCTGCTCCCAGACCACCAAAAACCAAAGCTAAAATCAGCAAAAAGCTATTTAAGCATAAAAATTCAAAAACAATAAATAATACAGCTTCATCAACTGCACCAAAAAATAAAACAATTAAATGTGGATTGTTAAACATTAGGTCTCTCTCTTCCAAGTCCCTATTAGTAAATGATTTAATAATTGATCAACGTATTGATTTATTCTGCCTTACAGAAACCTGGTTACAGCAGGATGAATATGTTAGTTTAAATGAATCAACACCCCCGAGTCACAGTAACTGTCAGAATGCTCGAAGCACAGGTCGAGGAGGAGGATTAGCTGCAATCTTCAATTCCAGCTTATTAATTAATCAAAGACCCAGACAAAGTTTTCATTCTTTTGAAAGCCTGACTCTTAGTCTTGTCCATCCTAATTGGGAAAATCAAAAACCTGTTTTATTTGTTATTATCTATCGTCCACCTGGTCCCTACTCAGAGTTTCTGTCTGATTTCTCAGACTTTTTATCTGATTTAGTGCTCAGTTCAGATAAAATCATTATAGTGGGTGATTTTAACATCCATGTAGATGCTGAGAATGACAGCCTCAACACTGCATTTAATCTATTGTTATATTCAATTGGCTTCTCTCAAAATGTAAAGGAGCCCACCCACCACTTTAATCATACTCTGGATCTTGTACTAACATATGGCATAGAAACTGAAGACTTAACAGTATTCCCTGAAAGCCCCCTCCTGTCTGATCATTTCTTTGGATACTGTGGCTCCTCTGAAAAGGAAAGCTTCAAATCAGAAGTGCCTGACTCCGTGGTATAATTCACAAACGCACAGCTTAAAGCAGATAACCCGAAAGCTGGAGAGGGAATGGCGTCTCACTAAATTAGAAGATGCTCATTTAGCCTGGAAAAAGAGTTTGTTGCTCTATAAAAAAGCCCTCCGTAAAGCTAGGACATCTTACTATTCATCATTAATTGAAGAAAATAAGAACAACCCCAGGTTTCTTTTCAGCACTGTAGCCAGGCTGACAAAGAGTCAGAGCTCTGTAGAGCCGAGTTTTCCTTTCACGTTAACTAGTAGTGACTTCATGGATTTCTTTACAAATAAAATTTTAGACATTAGAGAAAAAATTATTCATAACCATCTCAAAGATTATTCTTCATGTTCGGCTGCTTTCAGCACTGCTGGTATTTGTTTTGACTCTTTTGCTCCAGTTGATCTTTCAGAGTTAACTTCAATAGTTACTTCCTCCAAACCAGCAACATGTTTGTTAGATCCCATTCCTACAAGACTGTTCAAAGAAGTCTTTCCAATTACTGATGCTTCAATCTTAAAAATGATCAATCAGTCTTTATTAGTTGGCTATGTACCACAGACCTTCAAGGTGGCTGTAATTAAACCTCTGCTTAAAAAGCCATCACTTGACCCAGCTGTCTTAGCTAATTATAGGCCAATCTCCAACCTTCCTTTTCTCTCAAAGATTCTTGAAAGAGTAGTTGTAAAACAGCTAACTGATCATCTGCAGAGGAACGGTTTATCTGAAGAGTTTCAGTCAGGTTTCAGAATTCATCACAGTACAGAAACAGCATTAGTGAAGGTTACAAATGATCTTCTTACAGCCTCTGACAGTGGACTCATCTCTGTTCTTGTCCTGTTGGACCTCAGTGCAGCTTTTGATACTGTTGACCATAACATTTTATTACAGAGATTAGAGCTTGCTATAGGTATTAAAGGTACTGCACTGCAGTGGTTTGAATCATATTTATCTCATAGACTCCAATTTGTTCATGTAAATGGGGAGTCTTCTTCACACACTAAGGTTAATTATGGAGTTCCACAGGGTTCTGTGCTAGGACCAATTTTATTTACATTATACATGCTTCCCTTAGGCAGTATTATTAGAAAGCATTGCATCAATTTTCATTGTTATGCAGATGATACTCAGCTTTACCTATCAATGAAGCCAGATGACACACATCAATTAGTTAAACTGCAGGAATGTCTTAAAGACATTAAGGCCTGGATGACCTCTAATTTCCTGCTTCTAAATTCAGATAAAACTGAAATTCTTGTTCTCGGCCCCACAAATCTTAGAAACATGGTGTCTAACCAGATACTTACTCTGGATGGCATTACTTTGGCCTCCAGTAACACTGTGAGAAATCTTGGAGTCATTTTTGACCAGGATATGTCCTTCAATGCACATATTAAACAAATATGTAGGACCGCTTTTTTGCATTTGCGCAATATTTCTAAAATTAGAAACATCCTTTCTCAGAGTGATGCTGAAAAGCTCATTCATGCATTTATTACTTCTAGGCTGGATTATTGTAATTCATTATTATCAGGCTGTCCTAAAAGCTCCCTGAAAAGCCTTCAGCTGATCCAAAATGCTGCAGCTAGAGTACTGACAGGGACTAGAAAGAGAGAGCAGATTTCTCCCATATTGGCTTCTCTTCATCGTCTCCCTGTTAAATCTAGAATAGAATTTAAAATTCTTCTCCTCACATACAAGGTCTTGAATAATCAGGCACCATCTTATCTCAAAGACCTCATAGTACCATATCACCCCAACAGAGCACTTCGCTCTCAGACTGCTGGCTTACTTGTGGTTCCTCGGATACTTAAGAGTAGAATGGGAGGCAGAGCCTTCAGCTTTCAGGCCCCTCTTCTGTGGAACCAGCTTCCAGCTTGGATTCGGGAGACAGACACCCTCTCTATTTTTAAGATTAGGCTTAAAACTTTCCTTTATGATAAAGCTTATAGTTAGGGCTGGATCAGGTGACCCTGAACCATCCCTTAGTTATGCTGCTATAGGCCTAGTCTGCTGGGGGGTTCACATAATGCACTGTTTCTCATTCACCTTATTTACTTTGTTTATACTCCACTCTGCATTTAATCATTAATTGATATTAATCTCTGGCTCTCTTCCACAGCATGTCTTTCTCTCCCCTCAGCCCAACCGGTCGCGGCAGATGACTGCCCCTCCCTGAGCCTGGTTCTGCTGGAGGTTTCTTCCTGTTAAAAGGGAGTTTTTCCTTTCCACTGTCGCCAAGTGCTTGCTCATAGGGGGTCGTTTTTGACTGTTGGGTTTTCTCTGTATTATTGTAGGGTCTTTACCCACAATACAAAGTGCCTTGAGGCGACAGTTTGTTGTGATTTGGCGCTATATAAATAAAATTGAATTGAATTGAATTGAAAATTGAATTTTGACCACAACTATATACTCCATTTGTCTTTTTTTAACAACACAGTTTATTTGATTTTTTTTTTTTTTTAACAATTCTCAGCAAAACGACATCATTCCCCCTCAAGTTCCAGTTCCTCAGATTCATCAGCCTCTGACTCTGAGTCATCTTCTTCACTGAGTGACGGGAAAAAGAGCAAAAAGGCCAAGAAGAAGAAGAAGAAGAAAGTGCCACAATTTGGCAAAAGAAGTATGTTATGTACCAGTTAACATTTTTTTTTACCCATACAGAAAATGTCAGATTTGCTGACACAGTCATATAGCTAGGTGTCACAGTGAGTTCTGTCTTGTATGACTGCTCAGTTGTGTGATTTAACATTTTAGGTATTAAGAGTGTAAATATTGGAATCAATTCAACACATATATACTTACTCTTTCAATTTCCTAAATCTTAATGAAAGCAAAACCGAGGTCATATGCTTTGGTAAATTTGACCCCTCAAGCTACTCCTCTGGCACTCCGAGTCATTTGGCTCCTCACTGTCGTGATGCTGTGAAAAATCTGGGTGTCATTTTAGATAGTAGTTTTAAAATGGAGAAGCAAGTAAGTGCTGTTACCAAAATCAGTTTTTACCAACTCAGAGTTATTGCCAAGGTAAAACCTTATCTCCCACAGCAGGACCTGGAAAAAGTTATTCATGCTTTTATTACTTCCCGCCTGGACTACTGTAATTCTCTGTACTTTGGCATAGATCAATCATCTGTGCGCCGCCTGCAGGTAGTCCAGAATGCGGCAGCTCGTCTTTTAACCGGTTTAAAAAAGCATGAACACATTACCCCAGTCCTGTCATCCCTTCACTGGCTCCCTGTCCGTTTTAGAATCGATTTTAAGATTTTATTGCTTACTTTTAAAGCCTTAAACGGACTGGCACCTTTGTATCTGTCTGAGCTGCTTCACTGTCACACCCCTGTAAGAGCTCTGAGGTCATCGAACCAGCTGCTCTTACAGAGGCCTAAAACTAGACTAAAACAGAGAGGTGATCGAGCTTTTGCAGCAGCAGCACCAAAGCTATGGAACGATCTACCTCTCCATATCCACACAGCTCAGACGATACACACATTTAAATCTCTATTAAAAACACATTTCTTTTCCTTGGCATTTGGCTGCAGTGCTACCTCCTTTTAGATGATTGTTTTATGGTATTTTATGGTACTTGTTTTAAACGTTTTAATTTTTAATTTTCTTATGTTATTTATTGTTCTTAATGTTTTTATTTATTTATTTTTATTTTATTATTTTATTTATTTATTTATATATTTTTATTTTTATTTAGTATAGTCCTTGGGGTTACAGATCTTGTACAGCACTTTGGTCAACGTCGTTGTTTTAAATGTGCTTTATAAATAAACTTGACTTGACTTGACTTGACTCGTTCATGCCTCTGGATGTGTTGTGATTGTTTTTTTCTTGGCTTTTACAGTGAAACACCCAGAAGATGTCAAACACAGGTATTTTTTTGTCACAACCGTTTGAGAAAATGTTTGCAGTTTTAACATGAATAGTTTAGTTAATGAGAAGTCTGTTTTTTCCAGCTATTTCCAGGATTGGATGATGTTTTATTAATTTCTTTGTGATAACTTTCATGTGTGATAAGTTTTTCTTTGAATATTATCCATATGAAGTGAAACCATAGGGTTGTTTTATTGATTTACTTTGTTTTATTTTTTTGCATGTTTTTGTGTTGTTGATGTTGGTTGCTTGTTTGTATTTTCATTTTGTAAATCCTGATCTCATATCTTAGAATAAAATATTTCTTTATTTACTTATGTTCAGGCATTGATCAAGTTATCATTTTGATAAGGTTGCTTCAAGTTTATCAATGTTGTGTTATACAAACATTGCTTTGTTCTTTAAAGAAAAATGACAATAAAACTGCAAGTTCATGAAGGAATTTGGTCAACATTTTTAGTTTAGTATATGTAAACAAGCAAAAATTTCTTCTTGTTATCTGATGGTTTTTGCAGTTATTGTTATAGAAACTACCACCATTATTTCCAGATAATGCTCACACTTCTTGTAGTTTACTTAAATAGGTTATTGCATAGAAACGGTTGGTTTTGCATTTTGCAGCCCTGATTCCTGCTTATTACACAAAAATTACCATAAATATTTCCATTTAATAAGCCAAAGCATTAAGCATAATATTTAGGCTATTAAGTAAAGCAGAATGCTGAGAACCTAAGGTATAATTAATTCAAGCCTTATAACATGGTAATACCATCCTATTATGCGAAAACATTAGCCAATATTACTTCAAAATTTTGCGTTTATTACAATTTATTAAAAATTGTGAAAAGTTAAATGCATAAACATTACTTCCTTATTGCTATCTGCATACAATATTTTTACCACATTTTTAAGCTACTATTGCTAAAGGGTTTAGCCTCATGGGCATATCTCTGCATTTCACAGCATTACCATCAGTTTTGGGGGCCTTATGATCCATTTACATACATTTCAGTGGAATATTACTCAATTGTAACTGCTGTTGTTACCAGCAGTATTACTTGATATTAGCTGGTAATTACCTTGATAATTGGATGGCAATAACCTTTAAATTTCCTCATTAATACCTTCTGTTTCCAGCTTTTTCGCTGTTGTTAGCAGTGGTATTACTTGGATATTAGCTGGTAATTACCTTGGTAATTGGATGGTATTGTCCTGTATATTTCCCCATTATTACCTTTTGATTCCAGCTTGTTACCCCAATATTACCACATTATTACCGAGCTATAATAGAAAGTGCTACCCTTAAATTTGTTAAGAACTCCACCAGGAACTCTTAGGCATAAAGAAGCCTTTCAGGCTGATTATTTTATTACAACCTGGACTAATTCAGACACCATTCCATTTTCCCTAGACTCCCGTCCTCCACACGTCAGTCCTCTGTTTGGCAAACCAGGGATTTTTAGTGCCATTTTATACTCAGATAACAGGCCATCACACTGAGATGTTCCCATCCACAGTGTGACGGACAGGTGTTCTAGTCCGAGGCAAAACATTCCCTGTAAAAAGGCACATTTCCTTATCAGCGGGGAGCAGTTACTGGTATCTATGAAAACTAGTCCAGTTGTATTTGTACTGATTTTTCCTACTGTCTTTAGTTTGAAAATTGAGTCTGAGCTGCAGGCCTTTGGGGTCAACATCTAAATATGAATAGAACCTGTGGTCTAACAGGTCTATCTATTCAACACGAATTTATTTATTAATTTTACCCACTAAATATGACACCCTGACTCAAAGACTATCCAATTAAAATCTACACACTACAATTTGCTAAGAGACATATTTAACAGCAGAATTGTATGTTTGAAAGATCTATTATTCAGTGTCTTCATATTAAAGATCTCTTGATTAGTTTAACTCAGTCTAAATTTTTCTATTCTAGAAAAGATTCAATTTATTCAGATGAAAAATAAGAAATCAGCACTTAACACAGATTTAGGTCAGAAACCAGGAAAAATAAAAATATATGCTAAAGCTCACTCAGTCTATGATCAGTCATCCTAGAATCCTACAGTTTAAATTTGCACATGGGTACATGTGTTACAGCTATGGAATAAAATGAAAACAAAAACACTAAAGACTAAAGATGGAAGCAAACATAAAGAAAAACAAACATATATAAAATTGTGACACCAAGATCCAACAATACATTGCCTATGGTAATTCAACAGGAAGTTTTTGGAAAGGAGTCAGTTTTGGATCTGTTCTTTACTTTTTCACTTAATTGATAAAATTGTAAAGTTTTAGAGTAGCTCCCTCCTTTGTCCTCCAGAAACACCCAGTCAGCCAGGTTTAAGATTTTACTGGCCAATTCGGGCCCCCAAACCTTATATTTGACATTTCTGAATTTAGCCATTTATTTTCTCTAATTTTTGTTAATTAAAATTGATTAAAAATAAAAACAATAAAAACAATAGGCATTGCAAATGATTTTAGTTTTCATTCTCTCATTATTCGGTTATCTTTCAATGACAGCATTAGAATTTGAGTTCTCATTAAACATGTATTAAATGTTTGCCAAAATTACAGATATTATTCATATCCTAATTGTTAAATAGAAAAGGAAAACTAATTGGACTTAATTCTGTCTTACATCATATAGAAACAGTCTTCTTTCTATTTAAGAGTGACACAGTTTTAGTGTTAGTGAGAGAAACCTTCATTATTTTACTGTCATGACTCCATTTATTTATTGTGTATTTTGTGTATCTTTATTGGTCTTGTTCTGAATATAACACCATGTAGTGCAGTCAGTCAAAGTCAGGTGAGTCTGAGATGTTGTGGTAATTCTCGGGTCAGAGGTCATACTCACACTTCCCTCCTTTGTCGACCTTTTACACAGAGCTCACAGCAAAATGGTTTTCTGTGATCATCTAACTGAAATCAGGACGTGTCCCTCCTGAGACCTCATGTCAAGAAAAAACAATAATTAGTGTTACAAGAAACATGGCAGATTATATTCCTGTGGCCTTCCAATGATAAATTATCCAAACAGATTATGAGTCAGACTACTGAGAATGTTCAGACTGGAATTGAAACATTGCAGTCTGTTGTTATTTTTCCTGCAGTTCCTTGACCTTTGACCACTAATGTGTTTTCTTTCTTCACTGAAACCTATGACTGAGCGTGCATAAGGCCTAACACTCCCCACGTCGAGGATATCTCCTATTGATGACTCTCCTCCTGGTCTCAGACTTTACACAGAGGTCAAGAGTCAAGAAACTTACAGTTCACCTGTTCGTCTCAAGTTGGGTCTTCTTACTGAGGGTCATGTGGAACCAGGAATAGAATAGAATAGCATATCCTTTATTGTCATTGTGCAGCGATGTGACAACGAAATTATGTAGGCAATCTATCTAGTGTCTTAAAAGAACTAAATAAAACTAAATAAATAACAGGTCAAATAACTAGGTACATACATATGAATACCCTGCCCCACAACCCACCCTTTAAATTACACAACTCTGTTTTCCCCCTGCTCCACACTTGCACTTATTTACACCTTCTAATATTTAGAGCATTATTTAGAAGTGCAATAGCCCAGGGAAAGAAAGTGTCTCCGAACCGATTTGTCCGGCTCTTCGGGGCCCTGTATCTTCTGCCAGAGGGCAGGAGGTTGAAGAGAGCTTGACTGGGGTGGGATGGATCGCCCAGGATCTTCCTAGTCCTGTTTAACCCTCGGGAGTTTGCCAAGTCATCTAAAGAGGGCAGGGGACAGCCAATTATTTTCTCAGCCGTTTTAACAACACTCTGCAGGGCCTTTCTGTCCCTTGCAGTACAGCCAGCATACCACACTGTGACGCAGTATCCCAGCACACTTTCTATTGTGGAGCGATAGAAAGTCCACAGCAGGTTTACCTCCAGGTGGCATTTTTTTAATAGTCTTAAGAAGTGTAGCCTCTGCTGAGCCTTGGCAACCACTGCTGATGTGTTGGTAGACCAAGTTAGGTTGTCAGCCACATGCACCCCAAGAAACGTGAAATAGGGGACTCTCTCCACGCAGACACCATCTATCTGCAGTGGGGCATGACCCACAGTCTTCTTCCTCCAGTCCATCACCATTTCCTTGGTTTTGCTGGTGTTCAGCACAAGATTGTTTGCTGAACACCAGGCTACCAGCCTCTGAACCTCTTCCCTGTACTCTGTCTCACTGCCATTTTCTTAGGTCTTTAGAGTTGTCAGTCTGTTCAGGAGAGCTTGGTATGATCTTGAACACCTCGATCTGCACCAGTTTCTTTATTGGTAGCTGATCAGTCCAGTTTCCTGCAGCCACGGTGATGTTGTTCAGGCTCCTGTTACAATGAAACTGAGAAATCTTTATTAGTTAAATCTTTACTCTTCTCCCTCCTTTGAGACATAAACTCTGTTTTGTCTCAATACTTTACCTTATTTATCTAATTTATCTAAAGGGCATACTCAATTTTATATCATTAGCTTTTGAGATTTTTCCTTTAATGCATGATTTAGTATGAAATTGTTTAGACATTCAAAATTCAAATGTTCTCTGCTTTTCTCTATTAGTCTTAGCTTTAAACAAATCTACCAAATAAATAAATGTAAATGTACAAAAGAGTAAATCGGGTGATTTTATTTTATCCTACATTTTCATAAATAGCTTTTTTAGTTCTCTGTTTTGCTTTGTAACAGAGCAGCAGCTCACGGTTTGGCACTTATAAATATTCACACAGACTGTTTTATTTTTTTTTCTCTAACTTTCCTTTTTAAGGTTTCACCAGAACTGTGTTCCGCATGGAAACTTTTTCTTGAAATTTAACAACAAATTAACATAATTTGTTATGATCAAGGCATTTGTCTGTTATATTGGCTTTTATTTTAGGAAAATCAATCAAGTTTAGCTTTTCTCCACCCAATTGTCTCTAATCTGATAGAGTCAGGGACCCACAAGTGTGCTCCCCTTTAAAATAAAAGAAAAAATTTAAAGTGTAAAATTGAAATAAAGTCAAATAAAGCAATCAAGAAGAAATAATTAAATAAATAAATAAAATAAAAATATCTGATTCTCAATGTTTCTAACGGGTTTATCCCCTCCCCAAATTTTTTCCCAAGATATTCAGGATTATTTATCAAACCACTCTGTTAAGAATGTGCAAAAAACAAAAACAAAAGAAAAGAAAAGAAATCAAATGGGGGTGAAATAAAATATTTTGCTCCCCAGGGGAACAAAAGAACTAAGCAAAGTCCCAGGCAACCCAAAAACCAAGAGAGAAAAAGGAATAAAAAATAAAAATAAAACTGAAAATGCATTTAAAAAAAAATAATACAATAAAATAAAATAAGTATATGATATTCTCTAAAAACAATGAACTCCTGTCCTGTCTCCCCCCTCTTTTTTTTTAATCCTTCAATGGTAGGTAATACTCACTTTGTATCAGGGATAAACCTTATCCCTGAGAGCTCTTGACCCGCACTCCCTAACTCTACCATCCATACCAAAAACAAATAAACAAACAAACAAAAGCAAAAAAAAAAGGAAAAAAACGAAACAAAAACAACAGCTTATAACACTCATAACTCATTTGTTTCTCACTCACTCGCCACACACACACAAACTGACACACACACAAACTTCACGTGCAATTCACATGCGCACACACAGCAATGCTGTAAGTGACACACACACCACAATGCTCAATTAGGCTGATAATTTTTAAATATACGATACAAAGAACAAATACATAAAGCACAGTTGGAATGCAGGTCATTTGGATTATTGTCCCAACACATGTGAAGAAGTGTTATACACATGAATGGTGCGTCACACCTAAAGGGCTTCGTTTGACTGTGCAACAACCACTGTGGCCAGCAGGTGTCACCCAAGAGTACCGAATGAACCAAAAGTAGCGAACCAATTTTTGACACAACAGTTCAAAAAGGTTCAGAGCTTCAGAAAGCCTCATTTTGCCATCACTAGTCACGTGATGCAGGCGTTTCAAAGCAGGTTTCAGAGCACCTTTTGGAAACACCTGCACTTCGGAAGCTCGACACAGTGTCAAAAAATCCGCACTGGTCCCTGCTCCTCCTCCTGCAGGTACAGGAAGTCTGAACACTCAGGTCAACAAGTGAACTTCACTCTGAGCCAGTCTGAGCAGTGAAGGAAATGAGTTTTCATGAAGTGTATGGTATATGTGTTCCCTTACGTTATGTACATTTATTTCCCTGAGAAATTGTCTTAGACTGGAAGATAAACATAACTGATTAAAAATACAGAAGTTTATAATGTTTCGTGTCATCAGGAACTTTGTGTTCTCACTGGGCCACACTGATGGACACTACACAATGATAGAAATGGAGACCACAGACTCCTCACACCCTGGACACGAACTCTTTAACCTCCTACCCTCTGGCAGGCGCTACAGAGCCCTGAACACAAAATCAAACAGACACTGTAAAAGTTTCTTTCCAAATGCCGTCAAACTCATTAATAACAAAAACTGAACTGCTGTTTACCGTTGTTTACTTGCCACTGCACTTTATATAGGCTGTATAATACAGCAACTGCACCTAACCTTACACAACTATTCATCTTACATTATATTTATATTTTTGTACATATGCAAATTCTGTTGAACATGTGAATGTGTACATTGTCTACATAGTCTTGTCTGCATATTGTGTTGTTTGTAAATTGTAGAGAGCTAACAACAGCCGGAAACAAATTCCTTGTGTGTGAAAACATTCTTCGTGAATAAAGCTGATTCTGATTCTGATGATGTAATTGAGACTGATAAGCTGTGACTGTATGAAACTGTAAGCTGAAGAAGAATGTGTCAGCACTTCATGTGATGGCATGCACTGTTTGAAATGGCTTAATTAAATTTAATAATTGGACTCCTTATTCCATTATTGAGTGTCATTCCTGTTTGATGAATGAACACACTGAAACCTGGGAGGAGCTGGTAGCAGTTTTCTTCAGCAGTAGACCACATATTTTTGGAGTGAACACATGAAGGTGTGGCTCTATCACACTCTGCAGGTGGAGTCCTGCCTCCTTCCAGGAAGCAGCTCACCTGTGTGTCCGTGTTTAGTGTCCAGGTGTGGAGTGGAGCTTCTTGTTCTTCGGCTCTGTTTGCAGAAACTGTAAGTTTGCTTTGTTTCCTCCTTTAACAGTTTGTCTTTAGGAACTTTTCTCTTTGTTTCTGGAATGGTTTCATTTCCTGGAGGAAAACCGTCGTCTCTCCATTAAAGTCAGTCTGGAATGTTTTCCTGGCTAACATCAGCTGTGTGCAGCTTAGTTCCAGCACAAATCTGCCGCTCCATAGTTCACGGTAACGGACGCACAGCTGGAGCACCGAGGCCATGAGCCTGAGGTCGGTGACGGTGAAAGAGTGTGTGTGGCGACAAATCCAGCCGCTGAATAATTGCTCTTTAAAGGACATTTCAGTTCATTCATAGATTCTGTCCATCCAAAATCTTTCTACAGCATTTTAACAACAATATAGATATTATTTGCTCTTTTAGTAAAGGAAACCCAGAAGATATGTTTCATTAATTTTAGTCTTCCGCCTTCTCTGTTCAATTCTGGAAAAATATTTACACTTTGAGCTCTACTTTTATTGAACCGGATGTTTCCCTTTGCTTTGGACATGTATTGTTTGGGTTCATTGATTTCCCACTGACTAAAAATAAAAAAATACTATATTTTTAACCTTATTATATACTTAGCCAAATGTCATATTCACAAATGCCGTTACACTAATGAAATACCACTTGTTTCCATTTTTTAAATTGAGGTCAAACAATATATTAAAATTATTAGAAACTCCACCAATACTAAAGCCATTAAAACTTGCACCTTATTTGCTCTCTTTAATGTATTTATGTAATACATTACTGTAAAATGATTGTTTCAGTACGTGTATCCCCCTGGCGGCTGTTACTACATCATACTGTAATTCATTATTTTTGTTTCTCAATAAAGATCTATAATAAAAAATAAAATAAAGGACATTTCTGTGGCTTTGAAGAGAAAAACAGCTTCCGGTGTAGCTGCTGAGAGCCTGAAGGACAGTATAGGTCACCGCGCTGATGCCTGTTCATAATTTCACCAGCATCAATAAAGTGTTGCTGAATGTTGTTGCTGTCAGAGGGAAACAGCGCTGAGTGGAGCAGATAATAAGGATTCAATCTGGAGCTAAATCACTAAATGCTGCTAGTCTGTACCAGAACTCCCAGCAGCATCACAGGATTCCTTTAGTTTCCTGTGACCTTTGACCTTAGTCAGCGTAGCTCTGAGGCTGAAAGCAGGTATCTGCTAGCAGTCAGAGTGTGAAGCCTCTGTCAGCAGCAGCTTGGTCCTGGGCATTGTTCCTGAAATAAAGCTGCTCTCTGCATTTCTACAGTCATGTTGGACCTGTTGGTTTGTAGGACTCCAGGAATGGAGGCATTTGGAGGCTGAAATCGGCTCTCTGGGACACTTTTTGTAGTGAACTGATGAAAGCTGTGTCTCACATGGAGTGGATGTTAGTCCAACACATCAGACATGAGCTCTGCAGCTGTCAGTTGATGTGAGCATCAATGATTTGTGTTTCCTCTGCAGGTGAAGGTAGAAAGTGTGTGTGAGCTGATGTGAATTCAGCAGCATGGATCAGTGTAAGGACAGAGAGGAGGGAGTCCCTCCCTCTAAAACCACTCTGTGTGGGGAACATGAGAGCCAGACCAAAGCTCAGAGGTGAGATGACCATCTCTACCTGTCCATGACTCTTCCCCATGTCACAGCTCAGCACTCACATCATTGCTGCATCATTATTCACAGGAACCCACCTGGACCTGGACCTGGACCTGGACCTGGACCTGGACCTGGACCCAGCTGTGTCTCCTTAAAGAGTGACAGGTCTAAACTTTGCATCATTGATTATAAAGGACAATGTCCCTCTGCTGCAGAGAGGTGAGCTGTCAGTAACATGAACTCTTCTTTTAATGTCACCTTAGCCTCAAAATGTCCACCTGGACATTTCTGCTATTTGAACTATAAATAAAAAAAAGGGCCTGAAAATGTTTTGTGAGGAAGTGCTTTTGCCCATTTTTCTAGAACACTTGGAACTTTCAATATCTGACAGTTATTTACAATTTACTGCATTTAAAAGAGTGTATCAACAATTTTAAATGAAGAAAAAACAAAAAGTGCAATTTGATTTTAGAGATTTAATGAGGAAAAAAAACATAAAAATTGTACACAATGAACATATTTTGCGAGTCAAATTTTGGAATTTGAGGTGTATAAAATGTATTTAAAGCTGCATGAGTCTCTCAATGTGTAAAAACAGAGCAAAAAATTATGTTCAGGTGCTTTTTCCCCATCTCCATCTTTGGGCTCTGCCTCAGTCCTCAGTCCCAGCTCATTTTAGTGAACAGCTTCTCTCTGAGCTTCTAGTCCGAATCCTTCTCTCTTTAGGACCCTGAGCATCTCCTCTGCCCCTCCTCCTAGGAGGACATTTGATCCTCCTCAGTCTGTGAGAGCAGACAGAGGGTAGTGGGGAAATATTTTCACCTGGTCACACAAACTGTACAGTACAAACTAGACATGGTACAGTGTGCAACCATATAATCAGGGGCGGAGCTTCTGGGGGGCTGGGAGGGCGGCACGCCCCCGGCCCGGGGCTAGCGGGGGCCCGGATGGGTGAGAGGTAGCCAGGTAGCCAGGCCTCTGTCCGTCCGAGGCGAGGTGGAGAAGGAGGGCCCTGTCTTGATTATATCGCAATATGCATGGCTCAATGTGCACAGTATACAACCCACTATACATCACCCATCATTCATGTTTTACACGGGGGTTTTAAAGGCTGCCACAGTCAGGACTGAGTCATGGTTGCTCAAAACTGACCGACTTTAGTGATGTAGTAGGTGCAAAATATTGAATAAGATGTTGACTGGCTTTATTTTCACTCTAAAGGCCCTTTCACACCGGATGCGTTGCGTAGAAACGACATGAATTTCTGAATCTTTCGGACGCGCTGTGTTTTTGCGAATAAATCAGAGCGCTGCCTTTAGCAACATGTGAGTTCATAGCTCAAAACGCGCACTGATGTACTGAATATACAGTGATGTGGGAACAGTAAACTCGGACTATTTTACCTCAGACACACAGCTACACGCTGTTCTGAGTCAGTCGGCTCTCTGCCTCCTCACATGTGATCCCAACTCTGTCAACAACAACTGCCCACTGATATGAAATGTGCGCGAAAGCATCCATGATGCAGCTTCAACTCCTGGATCAAACCATGAAACTCTCCCTGCTGCTGCTTTCTTATGTGTTGGATGAACCCAGAATCTCTGTTTCTTCCTTCTCTTGTTTAGAAAAATCACAACCTCATTACATCATCGTTTGATGTCGGCTTCCTTTCTTTCACAGTGCGTTTTATGAGGGCAATTTAGTGCGTCCGGTGTGTATGTAGGTTACACGACAGGTTCACATCCGAAAGATTCGGAATTTCATGTTGTTTTTATGCAACGCATCCGGTGTGAAACGGCCTTAAAGGCCTTAGGTGGAGCATTTTCACGGACTAAGCTAACATGAGTGGCACTTCATAACATACACATTCCCGCTGTTCTGGGCATGTGTATGTTATAAAATGATGTTATGATGAGCTTTATTATTTGGGTGTAAAGGGCCCGGTCATTTGCCCCGCCCCCGGCCCGGCTCAGATTTTTTCCGCTAGTGCATATAATGACGACTTCATAGCCTATACTATACTAAACAAGTCACCAAACAAAATGCATGCTCCGTACTTTTGCCGGTGTGCAAATGTGCGCACTGGCAAAAACTTGTGGCATTGTCCAAAGAAGACTACACTAAAAAAGTCACTGCGCAATAAAAGCTTTGATTTACACATACAGTAACATTTACATGGTAAAAACAAAGCTCTCGCTATGTACACAAAGCTATATTCATCTAGAAATTCAACATGGGAATGCAGCCGGGGTAACAGTACCTTTCTTCACCAGGAGCTGCTCCTTCTGCTGTTCTTTCAGTCTCCAGTCCATCTCTGAACCTCTGTGCTGGCTTGATCACTCAGGAGGACTGTCTTCTAGATGCACTTTTGATATATTTTGCTTCTCCCCTCTGCTTTTCTGCTCTTTGTTTTTTGGTTTTTTTTGTGACAGATCTGTACAAGCTGTGCACCGCTGATAGAGGCTGAATAAAGTAGTGATGGGAATTCCGGCTCTTTTCAGAGAGCCGGCTCTTTCAGCTCCCAAATGATTTTAATTTAAATTTTAATAAAAAAAAAAAAAAAAAGTGTAAAATGAATTACTAATGTAAAAATGTACATTAGGCCTGTATCAAACATTTCTTTATATACTCAACATACAATAGAGTGCTCCAAATACAAATTATAAAACAAGAGATTGGAAATCAGAAAAAACAAGGGCCTTTGAGGAGTTGATACTGTTTCTCCTGCCTGATGACCTGCCCTGTTTTGTTCTTCTAATTACACTGAGGGATGAACAATTTGTATACAGTATACCTATGTAGGGTGTTTGTGCAGCCTGCTTTATATTAAATTTTAAATTTGCAGTCTACACTCTGTCAGAATAATCCTTTAACACCAGGCGATCGCTGCTGAATTGCGGGTTTCCTGACCGTACAAGCCGCGAACAGCTGATTAAGACGTAGCATCTCACCACAGAGTCAGCTGGTCAAAGGAACTTGATCAGCTGGATTTTCACCGTAACTCTGCGACCATTAGTGCTATCGAAAAAATTCAAACGGTTCCTGAAAGCTCAGAAATTACACTTCACAGTCCTGTAGTGGTATTACAGTATTTGTGACAGAAGTCCGCAAACGCCGGCACTTTTGAGGTACGCGGTGTCTGTTCGACATGTTTGGAGGTATAAGGTTAAAATGTGTCCAGTCTTTACTACGTTTTCTGTCACTCATTTTCCTCACCGTTCCCGCGTGTAGCCTCTATGTAACGCGCAACTTCCTCTGGCTCTTTCCTGTCTCCAAGCGAATTTTGCAGGAGCCCCTCCCTCTCTGGTGTTTGTTTACTCACTGCCAGTGTGTCCGTGGACCCTCCCCTCCCGCTCAGTGTAGACGATCATATGCTACCATTCATCTTAACCAATCACGTGCAGCTTCCACAAAAAAAAAAAAAAAAAGGAAACGAACGAAAAGAAAAAAGAAACATCTCACTATCAGGAGCCGGCTCCCATCGTTTGCTTCAAAGAGCCGGCTCTTAGAGCCGGATCGTTCGTGACCGACCCATCACTAGAATAAAGGGGCTGCAATGCAGGCTTCTGACGACAGTGGAAGCAACTTTACCGTAATGATCCTATATTTGGCACAGGTTCTCATCTTCTTGTAGCTTTGTAGCATCTCTTGTTAGCACGCTGCATTGCCTTGTTTGGTAGGCTAGTGTGAATGTGGTTGTGTGTTTGGTGGTGGTCGGAGGGGCCCATAGGCGCAAATTGGCAGCCACGCCTCTGTCAGACTGCCCCAGGGCAGCTGTGGCTACATTAGTAGCTTACCACCACCAGGTATGATTGAAGTGTGAATGAATAATGCATGAAATTGTAAAGCGTCTTTGAGTGTCTAGAAAAGCGCTATATAAGACTAATGAATTATTATTATTATTAGTGTGTCTGTGTGCAACTGTGACTGAATAAGGTGAGTCTTTCTTTGAGTTGTGGTCATGGTGTCTGATTTGGACAGGTCTGTGACAGATGCTGACACCAGTATGGTGCTGATGTTCAGGCTCATTGGAGGAAAGAAGAACTGAGAGTTAAAATCATGAATGCTCTGGTTGAACAGGAGATACTGGCTGAAGAGTCTGATTGGCTCTGTGGATCAGGTGACTCAGCCACTGAAGGAGGAGAGAGAGCTGCAGCAGAGTGAAAGGACAGAGCTGGAGGATCCAAAGAGCTGCACCTCACTCTTACTCTGAGCTCTAGATGGTAAAGCTCTGGAGGCTCATTGATCACTGAGCCTAGAGCAGAGCTCAGACTCTCAGTGTTGTTGAAGCTGCTGTCTCACCACTTTATGAGTTTGTGGCAGAAAGGTACAGGCAGCATTTTCATGGTGTCTCTAAAACTGATGAGCAAACTCTTGTGGGGTTTCCTTAAGTGAATGAGAGCTTGTTCGATTGTTGGTGTTTGAGCTGCACTATTAATCACATCTCGATCATGATTTTGGCTCACAGTTTTTTAAACTCAGAGAGTTTGCTAAGGTCAAACAGATCCTTTCAAAACAGGAATTTGAAATCATAATCTATACGCTCATTACATCACAACTGTATTACTGTAACTCTCTCTATCTTGGGGTTTCCCAGTCATCCCTGTCCCATCTTCAGCTGGTGCAAAACACAGCTGCTCGTCTTTTGACTGGCACATGGTAGAGATCATATTTCTCCTGTTTTGGCCTCACTGCACTGGCTCCCTGTTCATTTTAGAGTCCATTTTAAAATGATTTTATTTGCTTTTAAGTCATTAAATGGGCTTGACCCCCCCTTACCTCTCTGAGCTCCTACATGTGCACTTGCCCTCCCGCTGCTGATCAGCTGGTCCTGGATGTGCCGAGGACACAAGAAAAGCTCAGAGGGGGCAGAGCTTTTGCTGTGGCAGCACCAAGGCTGTGGAATTCACTCCCACTCCATATTAGACAGACTTCTTCACTGTCCACTTTAAGTCGCTTCTTAAAACCCACCTTTTTTCATTGGCAACTATCTGAGAGTTTACTTTTATTGACTTTTACTCATTTTTTTAATTTATCAATTCTAATTATATTTAATGTTTTTAATGCTTTCATATTTTATTGTGTTTTAATGTTAAGCACTTTGGTCAGCACTTGCTGTTTTTAAAATGCTATATAAATAAAGTTACGTAGGAGTGAAGATGTTTGTCAGTGATCTTTAACCTTCTATGCTGTAAAAATCAGACTTCATCTTCATCATATGGCCATGTTTTTCTATGATTTAAAGCAGGCTGCCGCCTCCTCATCTCCCTCCTCGTCAGCTCTCTTGCTCAGCTTGTCTTTATGCTGCAGTCCTCCAGCTCCTCAGACTCTACTTTTCCTTTTTTTTTTTTTTTTTTTTTTTAAGGTTTCAAATATTTTTTATTAGAAGCACAGCACAAAAATATCCCATAAGACTTATGCTTTATTTTGCTTTACAATGCCCCTAGAGCAACTGCACAGAAAAAAAAACAAAACATGGTGAATGTCATGTCCTGGGCTGTTTGCCCAGTGTTTTGAGTTTAGTTCTTATTTCCTGAGTCTGTCTTCCCAGTTTGTTTGATTCTTGTTCCCCGTGTCCTTGTCTTCCCCTGTATTTAAGGTCTGCGTCTCTGTACTGAGTCTGTGTGCCAGTTCCCCATGTTAAGTCAACGTGTACCTTGGTTTGTCACTTCCTGTCTTATTTTGGTAGTCTAGTTTTCCCCATGCTTTGTGTTTAGCTTTGCTTCCCCTGTGTAATTAGTTTCATTTGCCGCACCTGTTGTTCCTTGCTGTTTTCTCTTGCCCTGATTACCCATTGTGTATGTAAGCCCTCAGTTTGCATTTGTTCCTTGTCGCGTCGTTGACGTTATTGTGCCTGCATGTGATGTTGTGTACCTACGTGTCCCCGTGTTCCAGTGTCTCCTGTGCTTCCTGTGCTCCCTTCGTCTCCCTCCCAAAAGGTTTTGTATTTCATTTCTCCCGGTCCCAATAAATACTTTTGAGTTATGCCATTCTCTGGAGTCCCTCGTGTTGGTCCTTCCTCGCCCGTTTCCTCCCCGGCCATGACAGAACGACGCAACCAGACTATGGACCCCGCGGACACCAGGAGCCCCTCCGAGCAAGGGGAAGTGATTTTGGAGCTCATAGATCTCTCCAGGAAGATCATTCATGCCACTGATGAACCCCGTCGGATTATTCAGGCAATTTTCTTCTGCAGACTTTTTTCTTCCTCCACTTGGCTCCTCACCCATCCTGACACTGCCTCACTTGCCCATTAAATAATCATGCTCCGGAAAAATTTACAAGCTAAACTGTATAATATTGGTCGCCCTGTCCAGGGCAAGGACACAACCTTTTTCCTCCAAGTCATCGCTAATTCACCTCTCCTGCAGCCGGTCATCTCACCTCCGTCGTCTCCTCCGCACCACTGCAGCTCAGCACCACAGGCGCTGCCTCGCTTTCCGGATCCGCCGTCATCCCTTCAACTCACCTCTCCCACCTTGTCCTCGTCATTTTCATCCTTTCACGCACAGCCCACCGCCTCCCCGGACCTCTCTTGGCTGCCAGATGACGTGGAGATTATTGATTCACCTCTGCTGGTGGACATCCTGGATGCTGAGAATCGTGCTTCCCACTCCAACAGAACGCGAAGGAAGCAGCGCTCCCGGCGTCGCCGTGCTCCTCCCCAGTCACTCTCGCCTCAGTCAGCTGTAGCGCCTGCTCAGTCGCAGTCTTCCCAGTCAGCTGTAGCGCCTGCTCAGTCGCAGTCTTCCCAGTCAGCTGTAGCTCCAGCTCAGTCGCAGTCTTCCCAGTCAGCTGTAGCTCCCCCTCAGTCGCAGTCTTCCCAGTCAGCTGTAGCTCCAGCTCCCCCTCAGTCGCAGTGTTCCCAGTCAGCTGTAGCTCCAGCTACCCCTCAGTCGCAGTGTTCCAAGTCAGCTGTAGCTCCAGCTACCCCTCAGTCGCAGTGTTCCAAGTCAGCTGTAGCTCCAGCTTCCCCTCAGTCGCAGTGTTCCAAGTCAGCTGTAGCTCCAGCTCCCCCTCAGTCGCAGTGTTCCAAGTCAGCTGTAGCTCCAGCTCCTCCTCAGTCGCAGTCCCAGACCCCTCAGTTAGCTCCAGCTCCCTCTGTTCACCCTGCTCCAGCTCCATTAGCTCCAGCTTCCCCTGCACCAGTACCTGTTCCGCGGGTGGGGGCAGCCACGGACGGGCTGACCTCTGCACTCGCACCTGTTCCGCGGGTGGGGACAGCCACGGACGGGCTGACCTCTGCACTCGCACCTGTTCCGCGGGTGGGGGCAGCCAGGTCCAAGCCTTCGCATCAGTTTTCAGCGTTAGCTGCAGCAGCAGGGTCTCAGTCAGCCTCGGTGGCTCTCCCTCGCCCTCAGTCAGCCGTGGCCCCAGCCTCAGCTCACTCCCAGCCTTCTCAGTCAGCTGTAGCTCAGTCCCAGTCTACGCAGCCAGATCTCCCTAGCTCTCGGTCAGTTTCCACGCAGCCAGATCTCCCTAGCTCCCGGTCAGTTTCCACGCAGCCAGATCTCCCTAGCTCTCGGTCAGTTTCCACGCAGCCAGATCTCCCTAGCTCTCGGTCTGTTTCCATGCAGTCAGCTCTCCCTAGCTCTCAGCCTGCTCCCACGCAGCCAGCTCTCTCTAGCTCTCAGCCTGCTCCCACGCAGCCAGCTCTCTCTAGCTCGCAGTCTGCCTCCACGCAGTCTGCTCTCTCTAGCTCGCAGTCTGCCTCCACGCAGTCTGCTCTCTCTAGCTCGCAGTCTGCTCCCTCTAGCTTGCAGTCTGCTCTCTCTAGCTCGCAGTCTGCTCCCTCTGGCTCGCAGTCTGCTCCCTCTGGCTCGCAGTCTGCTTTCTCTGGCTCGCAGCCTGCTCTCTCTGGCTCGCAGCCAGCCGCTCTCCCTCGTCCTCAGTCAGCTCCAGCTCTAGCCTCCGCTCCGTCCCCGTCGGCTCCTGCTCCCTCTGTAATTTTGGTTCCCTTAGCTTCCCTAGTGTCAGCTTCCCCGATTCCAGTTCCTTCCCAGTCAGGTTCCCTGTCAGTCTCAGCAGCTTCTCTGTCTCAGCCCCAGTCTCTCCCGTCGACTGCTGTAGAGTCTCTGGTCTCTGAGTCAGAGTCCCAGTTAGCCCCCCTGTCGCCATCATTCACACCATCCGACTCACCTGAACTATGTGCTGCTAAGCAGCCCCAGTCGTCGGAGGAGACGGCTGTGCGCCCTGCACTGCAGCCGGGGAGTCCTGAACCTCAGTCCGAGCCGTTGGGGGTCTCCGCTCAGTCCGAGCCGTTGGGGGTCTCCGCTCAGTCCGAGCCGTTGGGGGTCTCCGCTCAGTCCGAGCCGGTGGGGGTCTCCACTCAGTCCGAGCGCTCCGCACCGCCCGAGGGTTCCCCACCAGAGCCCGGGGTCGCCCGTCTCCGCCGCCGCTGCCGCTGGAGGCGCGGTCGGCCTCCTTCATCCAGACTCTGCTTGGTGGCCCCTTGGCCTCCAGTGACTCCTCCTCGTCGCCGCCGCCGCTGCTGGGAGCGCGGTCGGCCTCCAGTGACTCCTCCTCGTCATCGTCGCCGCCGCTGGGAGCGCGGTCGGCCTCCAGTGTCTTCTCCTTGTTGTCGCCGCCGCCGCTGCGAGCGCGGTCGGCCTCCAGTGAGTCCTCCTCGTTGCCGCCGCCGTCGGGAGCACGGCCGGCCTCCAGTGATTCCTCCTCCTCCTCGTCGCCGCCGCCGCCGGGAGCGCGGTCGGCCTCCGGTGATTCCTCCTCGTCCTCGTCGCCGCCGCCGCCAGGAGCGCGGTCGGCCTCCAGTGATTCCTCCTCGTCCTCATCGCCGCCGCCGCCGGGAGCGCGGTCGGCCTCTGGTGATTCCTCCTCGTCCTCGTCGCCGCCGCCGCTGGGAGCGCGGTTGGCCTCCCTCGTTGGGACTCTGCTTTGTGGCCCCTTGGCCTGTGCGGCCCCCTGAACTCTCCTGAACTGTGGACTATTTTTCCCCCTTGCCGGTTGCTGTTTTTGTTTTGTTATAGCTCCTGAGCTGTTCCTTGTGTTTGACCCCTGTATTTGACATTGGAGCTATCCGGCCTTGTGCCGTCGCTTTTTGTTTCATCCTGTTTTTGGTTCTCGTCCCCGTGTTTTGTTCTTGTTTGGACTGTGTTGCCTCTGCTCTGCCTCATTTTGATGCCCCATGTTGGACTGTCTCCGGCCTTGTGCCGTCGCCTTTTGTTCTGGTCCTGTGTTTTTGTTTTCTTCCTGTACGGGTTTGATTTGTTTTGTTCACGCCCTGTGATTTCTGTTTTGCTCCCTGTCTTTGTTTTTGTTTCGGGCCCTCCTTCCTGGTCCCCCGCCTCCCGCCCTGGTCTGGTTTTGTTTCTTGTTTTGGCCGTCGGGAGCCGGCCTTTGAGGGGGGGGTATTGTCATGTCCTGGGCCGTTTGCCCAGTGTTTTGAGTTTAGTTCTTATTTCCTGAGTCTGTCTTCCCAGTATGTTTGATTCTTGTTCCCCGTGTCCTTGTCTTCCCCTGTATTTAAGGTCTGCGTCTCTGTACTGAGTCTGTGTGCCAGTTCCCCATGTTAAGTCAACGTGTACCTTGGTTTGTCACTTCCTGTCTTATTTTGGTAGTCTAGTTTTCCCCATGCTTTGTGTTTAGCTTTGCTTCCCCTGTGTAATTAGTTTCATTTGCCGCACCTGTTGTTCCCTGCTGTTTTCTCTTGCCCTGATTACCCATTGTGTATGTAAGCCCTCAGTTAGCATTTGTTCCTTGTCGCGTCGTTGACGTTATTGTGCCTGCATGTGATGCTGTGTACCTACGTGTCCCCGTGTTCCAGTGTCTCCTGTGCTTCCTGTGCTCCCTTCGTCTCCCTCCCAAAAGGTTTTGTATTTCATTTCTCCCGGTCCCAATAAATACTGTCGTGCTTGTGCTCCTCTGGAAGTGATCTCGGACACTTGTGTGGATGACGTGGGTGGAAAAACTTCGCACGACAAGGAATCCTCAGTTTACAAACTTTACTGAGACTTCGGCAGGTCAGTACAGAACATTCAGCTGTTTGTATCAATGAAGGCAGCGGGCTCTAGCTCGGGCACAGAACAGCAAGTTTGCACTGTCCATGCGATGAGCCGTGAGCGCCGTCTGTAGCCTTAGTAACCAAAAAACAAAGTCTCTGTTGTCTATATTCAGAACCATAGAACATTCGTAACCAATCAGCATCCTACATGCATTACACGTGACACACTACGTAAGAGAAAGAGGAGGGGACAAACTCCTCAACTGTGGACCGCCTTACAATACTTTTGAGTTATGCCATTCTCTGGAGTCCCTCGTGTTGGTCCTTCCTCGCCCGTTTCCTCCCCGGCCATGACAGTGAATAGTTGAATAGAACAGAACTTTATTGTCATTATACATACAATAAAATTATATAACGACATTCCGTCATAATATAAGGAAATTGGGTTCGGAGCAACCATCCAGAGAAAAACAGACAAGACTAACATAGGGGAGATGGGTGTCCGCAGCCGCTGCCATTTTTCACTGCTGCTGCTACAATCAGTCCCTGGAAAAAGTAAACAAACACACATCATGGGGTAGTTAGATTAAAAAAAAGTCATCTGGTACGGTGCTCAAGATGAGCACCATACCAGGGTCCAAAAAAACCACCTTAGCAAAGCATATTTGCACATTTAAAGCCAGGATAGCAATATGGTGGGGGAGGAGGGGGGCAGGAGGTTATGCAGACGGAGACGAGAGGGTGGGGGCATTGTGGAGCCAGATGCCAGCTCCTAGCCAAAACAGTTCGCTGATAGTGATGGAAGTTCGTCAGCGGCCGTGGTACACCAGATCCAGCTTCACAAATCACAGAGAGGGCTGAGGGGATGAGTGTTCATCACACATTGTCCTGGAGAGATATGATTACCAGCCCAAGGCCGGCTAGGGAGCCAAATTCCTGATAATGCAGATGTTGTTTTGGAACAGGCTGCTTGTTTTTTCCAAAAGCCTTCAGTTTCACTGGGGAACCCATTCAGTAATCCAATAATCCAAATTCATTAGTTACCGTCCTCACCGTGCAGAACCGAGCCTTATCTCCAGATCTGATCAATCTCGCCTGGGAGCACGTTCTCAGCTGGATTACCCGTCCGCTTTATGGCTCAGGTCCAACAGGCTTTGAGGCTGAATCTGTACGGCTCTGCACAGCCCATCCACCTGGGTCTGCAGCCTCGGCTGATGTCGAACTGCTGTCCAGATTTTCTTAATTTCCCGGTAAATCAGGTATCGTCCGAGCCCAAACAGAAGAGATACCGCTACCAAATAGCCGAATATGTAGACGTCTTCCACGTCCTCGACCTCCAGCGCTGAGAGGCACACAGGTCTCCACGAGCCCCAAGAATCCATGACGTGTCCAACGGGGTCTGTTCCACTTGGACACGCAGGCTCCCCTTTCCCCGATCTCATAGTGGAGAAAATTCGATCAATGGTGTTTAGGGCCAGATCCATGATGCTCTTAATCTTATTCTTATTCAGACAGTGTGTGAGAGATGCTCATACAGCAAGCAGCAAGAAGGAGAGAGATGGACATAGAGACATAGAGAGATAGATAGAGATAGAGGTTTCCAGATAGACCAAACTTATTCATGTTGCCAGTAATGCCATATCTTATTTTCTCCAGGTGAAGTGTTTTTGTGAGCTCTGTAAGCCACATCCTAAACACAGGAACATCTTTACCCTTCCAGAACTGCAGAATAAGTTTTTTTGCAATGATTAGTGCATATGATAATAGGCATTTTTGTGAATGCTGTAGGCCTTGTATTTCTTTAGAAGTTCCAAAAATAATTACCACTGGACTTGGGCTTATTGTAACTTTTAGGACATTAGACAGAAATGTAAAACTGACACACCAAGAACCTTGAAGTTTTGAGCACAGTGCAAAGCTATGCAGCAAAGTACCACGCTGCATCAAGCACTTTTCACAAAGACGAGAACAATCAGGATAAATTTTATGAATTTTCTCTCAAGATAAGTGCAACCTGTGTATAATTTTAAACTGAATCAGGCAATGATGAGCATTTGCAGAAATTGTACCTATGTTGCACAAAGCTTCCTGTAGAGAACTATAATATAATGAAATTCTCTGTTCAGGCTCACGGCGTTCACTTAGGCAAATGTCTAAAGAATCACACTGGACCTTCTCAAATTGTGGAAGCAGTGAACGAATGTAATTTCGCAGTTGAAGATATCTAAAAAAATGACTGCTCGGTAAACCAAATTTATCTTGCAGTTGTTGAAATGACAAAGTGTTATTTAAGTACAAGTCTTTCAGTCTATAAATACCCATTTCTTGCCACAAATCAAAAGCCCCGTCAATACAGGACGGGGTAAATGAGGGGTTACATGAAATAGGTGTACAAAGTGATTATGTTTTAAGTCTGAGTTGTTTAGTTATTTGTTTCCAAATTCGTATAGTGTTGCATATCACTGGGTTATGATTGTAGTATGCACCTTTCAGAGGGATGGGTGAGAGTAATATTGCATCGATAGAGAAGGGGATACAGTCCTCTCTCTCCATCTGTAGTCCTTTAGGGAGCAGTGCTGTCTCATTCAGCAAAAGAGAGATTATTCTTAAGTTTGTAGCCCAATAATAATTCATGAAATTAGGTAGCGAGCTGTGTTTACAAAGATGCTGTTTTTTAATTCAAAGATATACAGTGGTGTGAAAAAGTGTTTGCCCCCTGCCTCATTTCCTGTTTTTTTGCATGTTTGTCACACTTAAGTGTTTCGGAACATCAAACCAATTTAAACAATAGTCAAGGACAACACAAGTAAACACAAAATGCAAGTTGTAAATGAAGGTGTTTATTAGTAAAGGTGAAAAAAAATCCAAACCATCATGGCCCTGTGTGAAAAAGTGTTTGCCCCCTAAACCTAATAACTGGTTGGGCCACCCTTAGCAGCAACAACTGCAACCAAGCGTCTGCGATAACTTGCAATGAGGCTTTTACAGCGTTCTGGAGGAATTTTGGCCCACTCATCTTTGCAGAATTGTCCTAATTCAGTTACATTAGAGGGTTTTCGAGAATGAACGGCCTTTTTAAGGTCATACCACAACATCTCAATAGGATTCAGGTCAGGACTTTGGCTAGGCCACTCCAAAGTCTTCATTTTGTTTTTCTTCAGCCATTCAGTGGTGGACTTGCTGGTGTGTTTAGGATCATTGTCCTGCTGCAGAACCCAAGTACGTTTAAGCTTGAGTACACGAACAGATGGTCTGACATTCTCCCTCAGGATCTCTTGGTAGACAGCAGAATTCATAGTTCCATTTATCACAGCAAGCCTTCCAGGTCCTGACGCAGCAAAACAGCCCCAGACCATCATACTACCACCACCATATTTTACTGCTGGTATAATGTTCTTTTTCTGAAATGCAGTGTTCCTTTTACACCAGATGTAATGGGACACACACCTTCCAAAGAGTTCCACTTTTGTCTCATCGGTCCACAGAATGTTGTCCCAAAAGTCTTGGGGATCATCAAGATTGGAAAAATTGAGACGAGCTTTAATGTTCTTTTTGCTCAGCAGTGGTTTTCTTCTTGGAACTCTGCCATGCAGGCCACTTTTGCTCAGTCTTTTTCTGATGGTGGAGGCATGAACGCTGACCTTAACTGAGGCAAGTGAGGCCTGCAGTTCTTTGGACGTTGTTGTGGGGTCTTTTGTGACCTCTTGGATGAGTCGTTGCTGCGCCCTTGGGGTAATTTTGGGCGGCCGGCCACTCCTGGGAAGGTTCACTACTGTTCCATGTCTTCGCCATTTGTGGATAATGGCTCTCACTGTGGTTCGCTGGATTCCCAAAGCTTTAGAAATGGCTTTATAACCCTTTCCAGACTGATAGATCTCAATTACTTTCTTTCTCAATTGCTCCTGAATTTCTTTGGATCTCGGCATGATGTGTAGCTTTCAAGGATTTTCTGGTGGACCTTACTGTGTCAGGCAGCTCCTGACAAGTGATGTCTTGATTGGGAACAGGTGTGGCAATAATCAGGCCTAGGTGTGGCTAGGGAAATTGAACTCAGGTGTGAAAAACCACAGTTATAGTATGTTTTAACAAGGGGGGCAATCACTTTTTCACACAGGGCCATGATGGTTTGGATTTTTTTTCACCTTCACTAATAAACACTTTCATTTACAACTTGCATTTTGTGTTTATTTGTGTTGTCCTTGACTATTGTTTAAATTGGTTTGATGTTCCGAAACACTTAAGTGTGACAAACATGCAAAAAAACAGGAAATGAGGCAGGGGGCAAATACTTTTTCACACCACTGTACCTGTCTTTTTGTGTAAAAAGGCAGGTATATTTTGAAGTAGGTACAAAAATTGTGGGAGAAATACCATCTTTATTGAATTCACCCTTCCTATCAATGAAATGGGAAGTGTTCTCCAAAACTGAATGTTGTTCCTTAACTTCTCCAAGAAAGGAAGGATATTTTCCTTAACCAAGAAGCTGTACTTTTTGGTTACTACAATGCTCTGGTAAGTAATCTTTTCCATGTCACTTTAATAGGGAGAGATGCAAGCCACTCACAATTTTCTATTTTAATGGGTAATACTTCACTTTTTCTCCCAATTTATTCTGTAACCTGCGAAAGTGCTGAACTTATCAATAATAGAAAGAATTATTGGAACAGAAATTTGTGGTTGTGTTATATACAGTAGAATGTCATCAGCATAAAGTGATATGGTATTAGTAGTATATGCTGTATTAAAGCCGTATATATCTGGGTGAGTACGAACTGTCTCTGCCAGGGGTTCCAGAGCAAGAGCAAATAATAATGGACTAAGAACACATCCTTGTCTGGATCCTTTGTTCAGTTTAAACTGAGTGCACAGAGTTTGATTTGTTAGTATTCTAGCAGTGGGATTTTTGTATAATACTTTAATCCAAGAAATAAATTCTTGTCCCAACTGAAACTTCTCTAATACAGCAAAGAGATATGGCCATTCAACTTGATCGAAAGCCTTTTCAGCATCTAAAATAAGTATTAGTAAATCCTGTTGTTTCTTAGAAGAATAAATGACATTGAATAAGCGCCTGAGATTGTTGAAGGAACTTTTCCCTGGTATGAAGCCCGTGTGGTCCGAATCTACAAGTTTACTCATAACTGTACTAAGTCGTATCATGAGTATTTTTGCCAAGATTTTTTGATCTGAGTTTAATAAAGAAATCGTTCTGTACGAAGCCACCTGCTCCAATTCTTTACCTTTTTTAGGGAGTACGATAATAGTTGATTGATTTAATGTCGGTGGTAGGAATTCCACATTATATGCATGGTTGTATAATTTAAGTAAAGAAGGACCAATTTTGGCATTTAGTTGTTTAATAGAACTCATTCCCTAGCCCATCTGGGCCTGGGCTCTTGCAATTTTTTAACAGGACAATAGATTCATTAATTTCTTCACTTGTAATATCGTCATTGAGAATCTTTTTCTCCTCCTTATTTAGCACCAGTAGTTTACAATTGTCTAGGAATTCTTGCATGTCATTTGGACTCGCAGTGAAACGAGATGTATAGAGAGATTCATAAAAGTGCTTAAAACTATCATTAATATCTTTATGAGATGTGACGAGGTTTCCATTTTCAGATCTGATTTTGTGAATCGTTCTATCGCTTTCAAGCTTCTTTAATTGTCTTGCAAGTAATTTTTGTGGTTTTTCCGCAAGTTCAAAGTATTTTTGTCTTATATAGGTGAACGCTCTATTAATGTTACTAGATAATATTTGGTTAAGTTTATATTTTAATGCACATATCTTAGTATATTTATTTAAAGAAGGTGTCCTTGCATTATCAGCTTCCGAGTTATGTATCTGCTTTTCTAATTAATCCAGATTTGCTTTGTTCTTCTTGTTCTGTGAAGCCTGAAATGATATTATGCACCCCTAATATAGGCTTTATAAGTTTCCCACAGTACAGCCTGTGAAGTTTCAGTAGTAGCATTTATGTAAAAAAAAACAATGAAGTCTGAGAGTTTAAATAATGCTGAAAGTTTAAATTATTCAGCAGTTGTGGATTGAGCCTCCAGCTTATTTGCTTCTGAGCGAGGTCCCAAAGTGTAAGGGAGCAGGTGACTGGACAGTGATCAGAAATAATTATGTTATGGTAAGTAACGTTACGTACATAAGGCAGCATTCTCCCATCTGTCAAAAGATAATTGATCCTGGAGTAAACATTACACGCACTAGAGTGAAAAGAGTACTTTCTACCAGCTGGGTTTAGGGTTCGCCATACATCACGGAGATTCATATTTTCCATATAGGTTTTAATCAAGCTGCTACTCTTACCCAGTGTAAGCCCCCTTGTATAAAATTTGTGTAAGTATGGATCTAGTACTAAATTAAAGTCACCCCCAATTACAAAATTGGCATTTTCTGTGTACGGAATCAAACTAAAGACTTTTCTGTAAAACTCCGGATCGTCGTAATTAGGCCCATAAATATTCAACAGTGTAATTGGAGTGGCATGTATCTCCCCAATAACTAGTATGTATCTCCCATTTTTATCTGCTATAGTAGATGTTTGTCTGAAGGGAACACCTTTTTTAATTAATAAAGCCACCCCTCTGGACTTGGCAGAGAATATAGAATGGTATGTTTGGTTAACCCACCTGCACCCAAGTGTATTATCCATCCATCCATCCATCCATTTTCTTCCGCTTATCCGGGGCCGGGTCGCGGGGGCAGAAGCCTAAGCAGAGAAGCCCAAGCTTCCCTCTCCCCAGCCACCTCCTCCAGCTCATCCGGAGGGACCCCAAGGCGTTCCCAGGCCAGCCGAGATACATAATCTCTCCAGCGTGTCCTGGGTCTACCACGGGGCCTCTTCCCGGTGGGACATGCCCGGAACACCTCACCCAGGAGGCGGCCAGGAGGCATCCTAATCAGATGCCCGAGCCACCTCAACTGGCTCCTTTCGATGTATTGTATTATGAGCATCATTCTTCAAATGAGTTTCTTGCAAAAAAAATGACATCCGCTTTAAGTGATTTTAAGTGGGTTAACACCTTGCCTCTTTTGACAGGCTCATTGATACCTTTAACATTCCATGTGCAAAATGTCAATTCTGCCCTCTTCTCCTTCACATCTACATTATCTTGCATTGATGTTCCATTTGTAGCAGTGTATTTGTAGTACTTTATTTTCGCAGTCAGGGTGTACCCACCACCCGCCATGCCCTATCAGTCTCGGCTAAAAGTAGAAGCAGAGAAGCTAAGGGAATGCCAACATACAGTAAAACCTCAAACTAATGAGATGCTTTGTCTAAAACTTCCACATTATAAATGCAACTCCGTAGCTATCTCCAGTTTAAATCAAAGTGAGAGTAACAGGTTCGGAAAGTATAATTGTAACAGAAACTGTGGACTTTGTTCAATATTAGAGACAATAGACAAAATGAGGAATTGTTTGAATTGCATTTACAGTACCTTAACCAGGTCTGAGCAGTCTGTGTGAGCAATAGCATCCAGTAACACACATTTAGTATTAGGATCTGTCCCCAAGCCCAGACGTCTAACAACAAACGACTGTTCCGGCGCTGTCACTATTTAGATCCAAAATGTTCTTGTGCATAGTGGTGTGCTTCATCTGGATCTGTAAACATGAATTCTGTGCCATTGTGTGTCACTCTAAGTTTGACAGGATATAAAAGGCCAAATCTAACTCTGGGTCTGTCTCGAAGCAGAACCCTAGCTGGAGTAAATGCTGCGCGGCGCTTCATCGCTGCCTGTGGCAGGTCCCGAAAAATCTGAATGCGGTCCTCTCCATGCTTCGGATTTTTTTTTGCTCAAAACTTTACGTAGTATTTCCTCCATAGTTTGACAGTAGTGAATCTGTGCAATCAGGTGCCGTGGTGGAGCGGCATCTCCTGGGTGTGCCCGCAGGGCTCTGTGGGCGTGGTCCAGCAGCGGTGTTTCGTTTAGCGCCAATGCGTCTTGTAATAGTTGTGCCACAAAATCACTCACGCGTTGCCCATTTTCTTTACCTTCTGACACTCCAGCTATCCTTATGTTCTGCCTCTTTGAACATCCTTCTAGGTCTATACATTTTTCAGTCAGCTGTTCAACTTGGACCGAAAGTTGTGCAACTTTTTTCTCTAACTCCACAATGGTATTTGACGTGCTTTTAGATGAGTTATCAATATCTTTAAGTTCAGCGTTGTGCTTCTCTTTCTCCTTTTTCAGGGAGGAGATAGTCGCGTCATTTTTGGCCCTCAGAGCAAAAATTTCGCCTCGCAGTGTATCACAAATGTCCGCCTTCATTTCGGTCAGTTTGGCATCGAGAGAAGCAATTGCAGCGTGCACTTGTTGGTTGCCCCCCGATGTATTCCTTCATTGGTAGCCCCAGTGTGCAGGCTGGCGCCTTCATTTTCCATTGAGGTTAAGCCGAGGCCCTCGGTTTCAACCACCTGTAGTTTTCCATTTGCCTTTTTTGGTGACATTTTAGCCGAGGACAAGACTTTTGACAATTTCCTGGAGTCGATTTACAATTGATTTGTCTCACTTTTTAAAAAAATAGCTTTCGGAGCCACCAAAGAACACGTCTTCCTCTCTATCAATGCCAAACCAGAAGACTTTACTTTTCCAGTGGAGATAGTCACGTGCTTTAGTTGCTGTAGCCCAATCTCACCCACATTGTACATTTTACGTAACGAAAGCGAATTTGACAAAGAAGCAAATGGATCACACATCTTTCTTTTTTTTTTTTTTTTTTTTTTAAAGCCTGTCATGTCTGGTAGATCTTGCAAGCAGAACTGTGATCTGAATGCGTTGTTGTGCCAAACATATTTGCTATTTCAAGATGAGCTCTATAGGTTCTCAATAGGCTCTTCTTGTTGATGTTTTAACCCTTTATTTTATTTATCTGAGTTATTTTTCCACATACTATGTAACAGCCAGAGCTGACAGGCTGAAGAAGAGGAAAATAAAGAGAAGAAAAAGGGAGAGAGAAAGGGAGCAAAAAAAAAGGGGAAAGAGCACAAGTCTATTAATCAGATACTTCATCACTTTAACATATAAAAAAATACTATCAATACTTGCAAAAATAAATTTGTGTGTGAAAAACAAAACTAACAAAGCATGTTACGCACACCAACAATTTTGTTGAGTTGTGATTGAGTGGGCGTTTGTGTCTGTGTCATGTTTGTGTCTGTGTCATGGAACGTACTTACCAATGAGGGCAAAACGCTGCAGCTCCACCCATCAGAAGCCAGAGGCACTCTAACTTTGACAATCAAGAACATGTGCTGAAACTGGGAGAGACGTTTGAGAAACACCCTAAAAGTGCCTATCACACAGTGCGATATGACTTCAAACCAGCATCCATTGATACGTCATGTGAAGGAGAGCTCGAAGTGGGCAAAGGAGAGCAAGTCACCATTACTTTACCTAATTTAGAGGGTTCCAGTGCTCCGGTAACCGTTTTCAAAGGATCCAAGAGGCCTTATATGAAAGAGTGCATCCTCATTGTAAACCATGACACAGGAGAGTACAGATTGGAAAAGCTCAACAGCAATATAGCTGTGAAAAAGACAAGGGCTGAAGGTAGCAGTAAGATTCATTCTCGCCTGGAGCAACAGACCAGTCGTCTGGGCCAGCAGATGAGGAGTAATAACAGCAACAGTAACAAGACCCCAGCCAGCACCAAGAGTTCTCCTCCCAAAGAGAAGACTTCCCCAGCATCCCCAATGGATGATATTGAGAGAGAACTGATGGCCGAGGCTCGAGTCATGGATCAGATGAGCAGCAGCGACAGTTCCTCAGACTCTAACAGCTCGTCATCCTCCAGCAGCGACGACAGCTCCAGCAGCAGTGATTCAGAAGATGAACGGACTTCCGTGCCACCCTCAACCAACCAGAGCATGCCTATCATCACCAGCATCGACACCTACAGTCACCACCAGGAGAGTGGAGGAGGACTCATGAACACCCTCAAAAATGACCTTCATTTGAGTGAATCGGGCAGTGAAAGTGACTGAACAACATGAGGACATCCTCCTGTCTGCAGATCTCAGGAGCATTTTCAGTGAGGGGTGAAGGAGCCAGTCACAGACCTGTCAGTGTCTTCTCTACATATCCATAATATATGTATATATATATATATATATATATATATATATATATATATATATATGTGTATATGTGTATATATATGTATATATGTATGTATATATATGTATGTATGTATGTATGTATATATATATATATATATATATATATAAAAAATATGTTGCTGCTCTGCCAACAATCAGATTTTATGTCACATGTATGGCTTTATATTTGTGTGCGAAGACTGTATGTTAATGATGCCTTAGTTCAGAGAACTGTGATGTTATTAATGGGAGAGAAACTGTAAATTATGATGTGCTGTCTGTGATGTATCTCACTGGATGCGTCTGTGTAGTTAAACTGACCAAGAAAATGTGGAAAAAAAAAAAAAAAAAAGAAGCCAGAGGCAGGTACGGAAAGCCCCCGGAACCCCAGGCCACCAGCAGCCCACCAAGAGCCAGGAAGACCCCCGGCCACTCAGTCCAAAGACAACCGCACACCTACCCCAGCAGACGGGAGAGGGTGGTCTCAGACGGAGCCCCCCCAGTCGAGGAGCAAGGGCTCCAGGGAACCCAAGGCGATGAGAAGCCAGCCCCCCCCCAGCGGCCAGCCCCCTGCACTGGCCGGCGGCAGGGCTCCCGGGCCCACGGCACCCAAGGACCGCCCGACCCTCCACAGAGCCCCCCCCACGCCGAAGAAGCCAACGCAGCCCCGCACCGCACCCCCAAGGGGGGCAGGCCAGCACCCACGCCAGAACACCCAGCCCCACCCAGGAACCCCGAGGCACCCCCATCCCAGGGGGGTAGGGGGGAGGAGGCAACCAGCAAGGAGCGGCCAGGAGTCAAGGCACAAGGCCCAGACCCAGGTCCAGCCATACATACAAACACACCCAGACACCCGTGTACACATTTATACACAGATACTCATACATGCCCATACATACTTACCCACACACAGATATGCCATACATACACATTCACTCACCCACCCATACTCACGGAGACGGTGACAAATACACAAAGACACACATTCATCCATAGCTACCCACCCTCTGAAGGCGGGGCAAGTGGAAACCACCCCAGGGCCAACAGCGACCCCAGGACGCCACCAGCCCGGTCCCCAAGGAACCACCCGACCCCTACCGCGGGCGAGACGCAAGAAATCGGGGTGTAAGATGACCCATCCACCCCTCCTCCTCCCCAACTTGTAGGTCTATGTGTTAATGTTTGTGAGTGAATGAGGTGTATAGGGTGCAGTTAAAATTGAGGGGACAGTTATGCCACAAGCGCCAACTGTTGGTCGTCAGTGCTTGCCCACACTGCCCCCCCAAAACCCTCCATGTCTAAAGTGCAAATAAAATTTGGAGACAGACAGTGACGAGGATCCGAGTGGGGCCACCTCAGCGGCCCATCTCATCAACCTCTGAGTAACATGCCTGCCCCAAAGGTCCTATGTGTATCAGGTTGTAAGTGTGTATGTGTTGTGAGTTATAATGACTAAAGTGCAATTAAAACGGAGAGGCAAGTGGTGGTGCAGCTCTCCACGTGGCCTCTCCATCCTACATCTGTGAGTGATGTGTATTCTGTGTGTGTGTGTGTGTGTGTGTGTTTGTGTATGGGGAGGGGGAGGGGGGGGGCATATGACCAGGAAGAATCCTGGAAGAAGAGAGCCAGCTGTCCGCTGGCTCAATAGGCACCCCGACCTCCCACACCCCAGCACAGGGCAGGGGGAGGTGAGCCCGGGGCCGCGGTGACAGCATCCCGGAGCACTGCAGCACCCGAGGTTGGCGCCCTCGCCCCCACCGCAGAGGGCGGCCCGCTCCTCCTAGATGCCCATTCACTCAACAATAGACACAAACAGGCGACAGGACATACTGGCCTGGGCATGGAAATGCAGTGCCCAGCCCCCCCCAACCACCCCACCGCGGCCCCATCCCCCACCCCACCCCCCCCGCAATGCAGGCACCCCAGGGCCCCAAAAGCGTAGACCGGACATCCCGACGTCAGGCCAACCCACCCCACCCGGCGGCGCGGCCGGGACAGCAGAGGCCCCCCCCGCGCCAGGGGGGGCCCACTGGGAGCCGGCGCGGCCCCAGTGCCGGGGCCCCAGAACCCAGCCCCCAAGCCACACAGGGAAGACCAGCCAACCGACCGAGGGCCGGCACCACCCCCCCAAGCACCCCGCCCACACCCCAGGACCGAAGGCAGCACCATCCAAGCCCCCACCACCATCAACCAGGACAGGCACACAGACATCACCAGAAGGTCGCCCCAGGACCCCAGCCCCAGGAGGCTACCAGCTACCCAGGCCCCCGGAGTCACACATTTTTCTTAGTGAGAGGTTAGCTTAGGGGTGAGATGAAAAAATGTTGGTTTCAGCTGGAGCCAGTTTAAGTTTGTGGACCGTTTGATGAAGTCTGTGGAGCGTGATTAGGAGTGTTTCCAACATGCAGAACAACAAGCCTTCAAAACAAAGGAGGAATTTGGGGGTTATAATGTTAGATTATTTTAGCATTTTACTAATGTAACATTATCTGAAAAGGTGAAAGCCTATATGCTCTTATTATTATGAAGTTACCAACACATTCATGCTTTATTCCAAATACTGCACTACTGACATCACATTTGGGCATGTGTGCATGAACATGCACTAAAAGTTTGAGATAACTGAAATACGATGATGTGAGACACTGACTGTGTTCATTCTGTTGCTTCTGATAAAATTGTTATATCTTGTTTATTGTTTGCATTTTTTTATATATAGAAAGATGATGAAAGAATCTGTAGAGGATCAGAGGGAACCACCAATCAAAGCAGCTTCTTCAGCAGGTAGGAGATGCATGGATGTAAAGACACAAAAAAGATTTCTTTTTTCTTGGAAAACTGTTAAATAGCATTTACACAGCTTATGTATGCAGAAAAGGTACATCTCATCTACCCTTAACCCTTCTTAAGCCTAACCCTAACCCAGAACAAACAGACTCAAGAACAGTTTCTTCGCCAGAGCAATCACCACCCTGAACTCACACACTCACCCACTGTAACTGTGCAATATAATATTATTCATACTGAACAATATCTGACATTCCTATATTGTGTAATATCCAGTATTCATTCACTAGTGCAATATTCATTCACCAAGTGCAATATTCATTATCTTCATTATTATATGTATACACATATTTACTTTTCTTACAATGTACAGATGCACCAATGTATGTATATATTTTTATACATTCTATTTTTGTATATTTACACATTGTTTATTTCTGTATATCTCTTGATTATATTGATCATACTAGATTATAATATTTTCATAATATTTTTATTTTAGAGAGTTTGATTTTCTGTTACATGGCACTGAACAGGAGTGGCCCTCCAATCTCATTGTACATCCTGTATAATGACAATAAAGGCATTCTATTCTATTCTATTCTATTCTATTCTATTCTATTCTATTCTATTCTTTGGCACATTTCCTTAGAAGAACAAAGTTTGAGGGGGATGCATGATTGTGACTCTTTCTTCTGCCTGTAGATGAGAAGCTTGGCAGGATGCGGGCAGCCTTTGTGTTGAGGGTGTCAGCAGAAAACCTCACACAGCTCCTTGAGGCCCTTGTAACAGAGGGTGTCTTTACTGAGTTGGAGAAAAGGAGGTTACTGGAGGAGAACCCAGTCACAGCAGATAAGGCACGCTGCTTCATTGACACAGTGAGGAACAAAGGAGAGAGAGCCTGCAGCATAATGAGCAGACACCTTCAAGCCATAGATCAGTTTCTTCTTCTCTGATCTGTGTTCCTCCTCTGATCCATCTGCTCAGAAAGGTGAGGGCCACTTCTCTGTAAGGACGTTCTCTTTGTGGGTTTAATTGAGTTATGAGTGTGAAACCTCACAATTCACTGTGAGAAAAAGGAGAGGGCAAGAACTTCAGTCTACAACAGCGATCCTCACATCCAGGCCTCGAGGGCTGGTGTCCTGCAGGTTTTAGATGTGTCTCTGATCCAGCACACCTGAATCAAATGGCTGAATTACCTCCTCAGTATGCAGTCAAGTTCTCCAGAGTCCTGCTAATGACTTCTATATTTGACTCAGGTGTGTTGAAGTAGAGACACATCTAAAACCTGCAGGACAGGGGCTCTCAAGGCCTGGAGTTGAATACCCCTGGACTACAACATGCATTTGGATTTGTTAATAGGCAGCTCCCAAAGAAAAATGACATTTTCCAAAAGCCATGGATGAATTTTTAATATCATCATATTCATTAGAGGATAGAATGGGTGGTAGGAGAACAAAGCCTACAATGATCTTCTGAGCCCATGCTTATGTTAACATGTTCATTCATTTGTGAACAAAGACACCTGAAACACTTTAATTTAAAAAATTAAGACATTTATTATATTAAAGAATCATAAGTTATCACACATACATGTGGGGACTCAGAGGAAGAGACAGGCCTGTGTGTCCTCTGTCTCTCTCTTCTGAGCCCGTGTTCCTCTGTAACCATGACATCTTTATACTGCCACTATCTACACGTAAACAGAGTCTGTGTGCTGGGAGTTGGCCTTTGTCATTTGGTCTTGTCCAATCTGGTTTTCATGACTCAGACTCCTCTCATCAGAGATATTTGCTTTTACAAGAATAGCTCTGTAAGTTTTCAATAGGCTACTCTTGTTAATGTTTGTATTTTAATTTAATTTTATTTTCTTATGCCAGGCCTGACAGGTAGAAAGGAAAGGGTAAGAAAAAAGAGTAAGAGAAAAGAAACAAAAAAAAACCCCAAAAACCAAACAAAAAAAAAAACAAAGGGGAGAAAAAATAATTGCTATACATACATACACACATCCACATATCTGTACACATGCATATACATATACAAACACACACACACACACACACAAAATCCTGCTATTGCTTGCAATAATGTGTGTATGTGCCTCTGTCATGGAATGTACTCACCAATGAGGGCAAGAAACTGCAACCACGCCCCCCGTGATCCAGAGGCAAACAGAGAAGGACCCAGGGGACCCGGTCTATCCACGGCCCACTAGGAGAGCTCGGAAGATGGGAAGCCACACATCCCGATGGCAACCATGTGCACACTACAGAGGAGGAAGGAGGGAGACCCCAGAGTCCCCACGGTCATTAGTCCAGAGAGCCAGAGGCAATGAGCAGCCACCCCTCCCTCCGACACAAAAACACACACCCCCACACACATACAAAAGACAACAAGTATCACACATACACCCACACACAGGCGCACACCCACACACATACAAATATCACACACACATAACTACAACAAACATCACACCCACACACACACACACACACACACACACACACACACACACACACACACACACATACAAATTTCTCTCTCTCACACGCACACACACACACACAACACACACACACACACAACTCCAACAAACATCACACACACATACACACACATACAGTGGTCCTGAATCCGGGACCAACCGGCCCCCTGCTCCCTCACCTGAGTGCCCCACCACCCCAAAGGATGCACGGGCACCCCAGAATCTCAGAATGATGGCCAGACATCTTGACGCGGGCCAGCCCACCCCACCCCACTTGGCAGTGCGCCCAAGGGGGCACAGACCCCCCAACGCAGGGAGGGGCCCAA
>NC_044369.1:35902834-35997201 GCF_007364275.1 Archocentrus centrarchus | reverse complement strand
ACATTTAAAAGACATTCTTATAGTCAGCAGCACGTTGTAGGAGTTCAAGATCCTGCTCTGTTTTTCACATAAGGTCTTCAGTGTTACATAACATGATCTAGCGCCTTTGTATGCCCAGAACTGCATGTCCCACCCCTATAAAATCAGACATACCACAGTCCTGTTTGCAGGATCAAAGTGTGGCTCTTCACAGGGATCATTCAGACTTTCATCATGATTTTTCAAGTTGTTTTTGACTATATGAATTTTACAAGTTGGGTGTCATTCATTTTTGTCTTGTTAATTTTGTTTGATCTGATAAAAAACCGCAGGCCTCACAACTTTCCACCAGGACCCTGGGCTTTGCCTCTCCTAGGAAATGTTTTCACAGGAGTTGACTTCAAATCAGTGGGGAAGGTGAGCTTAAAAGTATCACTTTTACACTACATGCATGCATTTGTTTCAGCAGATCTTAACAGGGATGCTTGAGCCTGGTCCACATGATGTGCACAAGAAATAACAAAAATGCATCTTTAAAGATTTTTAGTCATCACTGTCACACGTCCATAATTTGAGAGGAGTAGTTTCTGTGGGGAATTTATGAACTTCAGAGTCTTGAAAAAATGTATTTTTCATTGCCTACCTACTGAAGGCATCAAAGGAATATCCAAGTGTTCGTGAAACATTTCTCCAACAAATTTTTTCTACATGCAGCTGGCTGAGAAGTATGGTCCTGTGTTCAGTGTGAAGAGAGGCAGTGAGAGGATGGTGTACGTCACGGGATACAAGATGGTCAAAGAGGCTCTCGTTAATCAGCTGGACAGCTTTGTCGATCGACCAGTTCTCCCTCTCTTCCATACTATCTATAACGGCCTTGGTGAGTACATGAACCTAGAAACTACCAAATATACAATCAACAATCTGTATCTGAGGTTGGGGCGCCGTGTAAAATGTACAAACAAAATTCAAAAACAAATGGGATACCCTTTAAAGAAATATTTTTTAAAATGTCACATTAATGTCACATATTTTTTTTTTTTTTGGGGGGGGGGGTTGTATATGTATGCAGAGACTGTTAGTAATTCTATATAATGTTTTTAAAGGTATATCTCTGAGCAATGGTTACCTGTGGAGGAAGCAGAGGAATTTTGCCAACACTCACCTGCGTTATTTTGGAGAGGGCAGAAAGTCACTGCAGAAGTACATTGAAGTGGAGTGCCACTTCCTTTGTGAAGCTTTCAAAGAGGAACAAGGCGAGTAGACTGCAGGAATTCAGTTGAGTAAAGTGTTTGTCGTGCAAAAAAAAATTTTTTAGAGTATGATTTGTCATGACTTGGTTTTGACATATTCCCAGGAAGACCATTCAACCCCCACTACACCATAACAAATTCAGTGAGTAATGTGATCTGCTGTGTGGTCTTCGGACATCGCTTTGAATACAGTGATCCAAGTTATCGCAAGATTCTGGAGCTGGACAATGAAGCTATTGTGCTTGCTGGCTCAGCACAGGCACAGGTATTCCTTGTGTAAACTGTTATGTTGTGATAATAAAACAAGCTGTGTTGGTGTATTACTGATCTGAGAACGTGTCATCATCAACAGCTGCTTGATGTCTTTCCTGGCATCATGAAGTACCTGCCAGGACCTCACCAGACTATCCAAAACCACTACAGAGAGATCATGGAGTTCTTGAAGAAGGAAATAGGAAGTCACCAGGAGGACTTGAACCCTGAAGACCCTCGTGATTTTATTGATGCGTATCTGTCAGAGATGGAGAGGGTAGCAAAGACATTTCTAGCAAAGCTTGTGAATCATATTAACAATGATATACATTTGCATTAGAATAATTAAAATAGTTAGATGCTTTGGACAATTCCACCTGATCAAGAGATCCTTTAGTGGCCAGAAGGAACACAAAGATAAAAATTAATGTAAGTCAGATTCCTCACTCTGACTTCAGTGAGATTATGAGAACCTCTGCTGTATAAAAACATAAAACAGATGAGTGCAGTGAGTATGTATGTATACATTTGAGGATTTTCTTTCACAGTTAGGGGCCCTGCACTCCTATACAGACATTCCCAGTGAACAAAGTCATAACTTAGATCAAGACAAGCAAACAGTTTAAAATGTCAGTTACATTTAGAACTAAGCACGTGAAGCTGTAAAGAAATCTGAGCACAGAAAGACACAGGTGTCCCATGTTAACGTGCAACGTAAAAAAAAAAAAAAGGATAAGACATAAATGCTACATTGTACTTAAGTCAGTGCAGCTAGTGTGAAACAAAGTAAAGTTACAAAATCGGGAAATGCAGACACAAGAATAAACTTGACACAGGGAAATAGAGCAAGAGAAAGAGACAGAAAGGCTAAGAAAACAACTAAACTCTAATGCAACCAAAAACTGGAGCTAAGAGTAAAGAATACTAAAGAACATACATGAAGATAACAATGTAATCAATAAACAAATTAAGTACCAGACAGAGAATGCTAAAAAAAAAAAACAGGAATTTAAAAGTCCCCAAACTCAAAACTACTCTCTGAAAATCATTAGCCTCATAGCATAATTGCCTAAGTCACATTTTGGCCAAATTGAGATACCTGGCTAATTCTACTTTGCTAACACTGTAGATTCATTTAGATAAGATATCTCAATTTGGCCAAAATATGACTGAGGCGATTATGCTATGAGGCTAACGATATGTGACTGGGAGAGCAAGAGCTACAATTTCTCTGGAAAATGTACAAACCTGCTGTAGAATAATATATTTGGTATTACTGTAAATTAGCCAATATCAGCTCAGCACTGTGGATAATGTCAGTATTTCTCTCTTACATTAGAAAAAACTGGATCCCCAGGCTGGCTTCAACACTGAAACGCTGCTGTTATGCACCCTTGACCTGTTTGAAGCTGGAACAGAAACAACGGCCAACACTCTACGCTGGGCCCTGGTATTCATGATGACCTACCCAGACATACAGGGTGAGAGTCAACACTGATGTATTCCCGTTTATCCATGATGACCACTGAACTCCTTGTTTTAGTTGTTGCTGTGCTTACATTTTCAGAGAAAGTCCAGGCAGAGCTAGACAGAGTGATCGGACAGTCACGCCAGCCCACCTTAGCTGACAGACCCAACCTGCCCTACACTGATGCTGTTATTCATGAGGTCCAGAGGTTTGGAAATATTGCTCCCCTAGGATTTCCAAGAAGCGCCAGCAAAGACACAACACTGGGAGGATACTTCATTCCTAAAGTAAGGGACTATTTACCTAATTCACCCAGATATAATTATTTATAAACAGCTAATATCAAAAATATCTTATAACTCCTTTTCAGGGCACTGCTGCTACTATGATTCTTGCATCTGTGCTGTTTGACAAGAATGAGTGGGAGACTCCAGATGTCTTCAATCCTGAGCATTTCTTGGATTCACAGGGCCAGTTTCGAAAAAGAGATGCATTCTTACCATTTTCAGCAGGTCCTTTTCAATCTACTTTTAGCTCATTATCAACAATCATCAAAGTTCCCATTTGACTGCCACCAAATGCAAAAGACAAATACTTCTGTTTTCCCCACAGGTAAACGTATGTGTCTTGGTGAGCCCCTGGCCAAAATGGAGACGTTCCTTTTCTTTGCGTCTGTCCTCCAACGCTTCACCTTCACTCCTGTTCCTGGAGAAATGCCCAGCTTGGATGGTGTGTTGGGCTTCACTCATACCCCTCAGGAGTTCAGGATGATGGCTGTGCCTCGCTGATGCCATTCCACATCAATAACTTGAAGCTACACAAATTTTTATCAGCATACTAGAAATCTGCAGAGAAGCAAAAATATAACATTCTGGCTTGCAACTGAAAAAGACATGCAGCTTTCTTAATGCAAGTCTCTTATCATTTCTTTAAATAATATTCAGGAATAGCTCTTCCCACCTCTTGAAAAACATTCAGTGCTCTTTCAGGTCAATCTATCACAGTGAGACCATTCCACTGAGGCCGTTTCTGTTCCACAAACAGTAAATGGAGCAGCTGCAGGGCCAGATGCATCTCTCTGGTGCCATGTCAGGTCTTTGCTGGACTTTTTTCATATTTCTTAAGGACATGACTGTCAGATACTGTTCATCTGCTGTAGATAGTTTTGTATCTACTTTGTATCTTAATGGGTAGTAACAGCTAAAATGTAAGCATGTTTCTATCCTCCCTTTAATGAACACATTAAGAGACAAAACAATTACATACTATGCAGTAATGGATATAATTTTGTAGTTGGCTTGCATGGACTTAGGTGTTGTCTAAAGGTCTTCAGTTAATCAACCCTACCAGGAAATATGAAGAATATGTCACTGATGTATCAAAGCCACAATTTTAACCTTGAAAGAAAAGGGTTATTATGCTACAAAATCAATAATGCCACACTGAAAGTTGAGCCCTGTATTGTTTTGGTTGTGTTAATTACAGAGAGAACCCAACAGTGGTGGCAGTGGGAAGGAAAAACTCCCTTTTAACATGAACAAACCTCCGGCAGAACCAGGGTCTGGGAGGGGCAGCCATCTGCCATGACTGGCTGGGGCTGAGGGGAGAGAGACAGGACAAAAGACACGCTGTTGAATAAGGGCATCCAGCAGAGTGCCGTGGCAAGTCTTTGGCATAGCAAAACTAGATGCTGAGAAAAGATAGTCACACTAAAATATTCATTAAGGTGTTACAATTTACATTGAGAGTATTTTGTATTCTAATCTAATGATTCATTTAAAAAGTGCCATGATGAACCTGTTGGCTTTACATTTTACTTAGTAATTTTGTTTTGAACTAATAAGCAGAGTGCATCACATGGGATATTTAGCATTGCTGGTTTCACCAATCTGCACTCTGTAAATCAGATTTATTCAGTATGTTAAGCCTTTTGTGGAACCCACATTCTGATAACAAAAATGTAATAAATAATAATTCACTATTTGTTTTTTCAATAAACACTAAAAAACTAACAGCCGTTCTGTTAGCTCTGTATGTGGCTTGTTTTTGCTGATGGTGACATCTGACTAAAACTTGAGCCTCTCAGAGTTGCTTGCTTTGTATCCTGGCTATTATGAAGCTCCTTGTAGGACTCAGCACATGACCAACCCTGGGTATCATCAGTGAAGCCCAGGTCAGATTCTCTGTGTTGTTCAAACATGAAAAATAGATATTATTAAAGAATATTAACAAAAATTAGCTATTTGTGAAGTGCCATAAATACAATGCTGTTGTTCAAATACAGTCACCCTCTTTCAATTTTCAAGGATTTACGTATCAGGACAAAATAAAAAAAAAAAAAAAGTCTGGTCCTCAACAGGTCGTAAATTTAGGTAAATACAACTTCAGATGAAAAATAGATCATTATATGCAATAACTTTATTTTACAAAAATTAAGTGAAATGTGAAAAATTAGGAACACTCCATGGAGATTAAGAGAGTAACTGGCAGCCTCTCTAAAAGCAGATGTTTTTTTTTTTCAATTTGCTGGTCTGGTGCATTCAGGTAGGTATTAACACGATGCTGTGAAACGAGCACAAACAGCAGCTAGTGGTTCTTGTGCTTTATGTTATTTTATTTTATTTATTTTTTCCCTCTGTCATAAAACTGCTTATCAAATCTTGCTCTCAAAGGGCCAAGTAGATATTTAGCAATGATGAATTAGCTGCCTCAAGTTCTGCCCTGATAATCAACATAAAAGAATGTGTGAACTCCAAGTAGGCTTATTTGAAAAACAAACAAAAAAAAAGAGGTCACATTCACTTCAGTGTCTGAATGTACAGTTTTAATTAAAAAGATTTTTTTAGTGTCAGTTTTTTTTTTTATATATGTTTTTCCCACTGGTTCTGCTCATACAGTAGACTCATCCTAAATTTCCCTCCAGACACACAAACAAACAAGTTTGTGAATGTGATCGAACTAGCACTGCCAAAAACATATTTAATATAAGGCATAAAATGAGTTTTTTGGAGCTCATTCAACAGTATGAAGAATGTGTTTGGCCCTTCATCTAATTGCTCATTTTCCCTCTTGAACGTGTTCCCTCACTCCCACCTGCTGTGGCCTCAGCTCTTGCTCTCCACTTCTGGCTCTGAATTTCTTGCTCTCCAGCCTGAACCTTTTCTTTGCCCCAAACCACCTTCCTCTTTATAATAAATCTCTCCTTACTTGGAAACAGCCAACCCTGGTTTGTTTTGCTTTGTGATTCATCATTTCAGCTAAACAGTTTATAATATACTTGGAAGAAAGTAAAACCAACCATACCAAGTGCAGCAGCAACAAAAGTCTGTACTGGACTGACTGAGCTGCACAGATTGTATTTTTAAACACTATAATGGTTCAGCCCATTTTAATTCAGTGACATAAAGACAGGGAACACATGGGAGCCATACTGTATGCCATGAAATCTGCTGCTGTATGTAGCTAAGGAGCTTCATCTGCCCACTCAACAATTTCAGAATGGCAATCACATTGCTATGTTTGACAAGGGTAATCAACACATAAGGAATAGTGACCCCTGTTATATAATTCAGTCAATATTCTGCAAACTGTTTTAGTAAGTTTTTGAAGATCACATTCTTTCTGTTTAAACTCGAACATAACAACTGCCTTATCGCTCACCGACCCCCCTGTGTAAACAGACAGCTCTGGGCTGAAGCACTCTGAGTTTTACTGGATGCTGAAGGGGATTTATATAATACTCAAAGTATGTTTAAAATGTTTAATAATGTCCTTTAACTATTAAAGTTATTTAGGCATGAGTTGAAGACACTGGGATGTATTTGTATGCGGATTTATTTTTCATGTAAACAAATTTAAAAAATATGCTCAGTAAATTTATGCAAAGATACTCACGTTTCTCCCATTTTCTCTCATTTTTACAAACAATTCACCAGATTCAATAAAATGTGACTATGTATCTGTTATATATAACAGAGACATTTGATAATGTTTAATTCATAGCGCTGTAAATTTTTTTTTTTTCCATCATGAATGGAAATTGTATTTGTAATTATCAGATAAAGGATGCAAAGTTCACAGAACAGTTCAAAGTCAGTGTGTCAAAGTGTCCATAATATGTATAAAAACAAGTGCTGTTTTACCCACATGCAAATAAACTTTTAAGTGAACTTAATGAAAATACAACACATATTTATATACAGAAGATAATATTTGAAATCCTTTGGCCTAATACAGATAAAGACTCAAGTCAGTATTAGAAAGGAATAATGTGAAATATAATGGTGTTCACTCAGCAATGATCAACACATGGCTGTTTTTTAACAAAGCTGTCTAACCACTAATATGTATTACATAAACACAGTTCTATTGTGTTCTCTTACAATATGTAAAATACAGATTAAATTGTGTATTTATTCAAAGTATATTTTCAGTTGCAGGTCAGTTCTGTCATGTCATTGCTTCTCTGTGGGATTCTACAGTGTTGGTGATTTGGTAAAAAGATTTTGAGGTTCAGCTCATTAATCCTTCTGTTTGGACAGAATGACATCAGCGAGGCACAGCAAGCATCCTGAACTCCTTGGGAGAATAGGTGAAGCCCATCACACCCTCCAAGCTGGGCATTTCTCCAGGAACAGGAGTGAAGGTGAAGCGCTGGAGCAGAGATGCAAAGAAAAGGAACAGCTCCATTTTGGCCAGGGGTTCACCGATACACACACGTTTACCTGTTGGGAAGCAATCAGAAGTATTTATCCTGCTGTCGCCAATTTTGGTATGAAATTTACTGTTGATGTAAACTTCATTTGATACCAAAAATACTTTAAAATTACCTGCTGAAAATGGTAAGAAGGCCTCTCTTCTTCGAAATTTCCCCTCTGAATCCAAGAAATGCTCAGGATTGAAGACATCTGGAGTCTCCCACTCATTCTTATCAAACAGGACAGACGAAAGTATCGTACTAATAGCTGTGCCCTTAAATAGAGATATACAATGTGGTCATCAGCTTTTTATAAATAATTTACTGACGTATTTACAGACTAATGTTGATCTGTGGCTGAGTCTGGTAAATAGCCCCTTACCTTAGGAATAAAGTATCCTCCGAGTGTGCAGTCTTTACAGGCCATTTTAGGGAATCCCAGGGGAACAATATTTCCAAACCTTTGGGTTTCATGGATAACGGCATCAGTGTAAGGTAGGTTGGGTCTGTCAGCTAGGGTCGGCTGGCGAGACTGTCCGATCACTCTGTCTATTTCTGCCTGGACTTTTTCTGAAAGGAGAAACAGAGTAACAACTGATACAGACAGCAATAACCATCACAGTCACATTTGCCTAAAATCATCCATGTATATTCTTCAGGTTTTTCTGATTTCTGTAGTTTGTGGCTGCCCATCTTTTGTGTCACCCTTCCTCCTGTCATTGACTGTCATTGACTTCACAGAAATCAATGACAGTGTACCATGTAGAAGTATATCTCAGTTCTTAAAATGCATGAATGTCTAGAAGGTCTGGGTTCGATTCCACCTTGGCCCGGGCCCCCCTCTCTCTCTGTGTGGAGTTTGCACATTCTCCCTGTGTCTGCGTGGGTTTCCTCCAGGTACTCCGGTTTCCTCCCACAGTCCAAAGACATGCAGTTACTGGGGTTAGATTAACTGGCTACTCTAACTTGCCCATAGGTGTGAGTGTGGATGGTTGTTTGTCTTTCTGTGTTAGCCCTGCGACAGGCTGGTGACCTGTACAGGGTGTACCCTGCCTCTTGCCCCATGACAGCTGGGAGAGGCTCCAGCTCCCCTGCGACCCTGAACAGGATAAAAATGATATAAAATGAGGCTCTGAAGCAAGGATGTCTCATTTCATCCTGATGCCTCTCTTGTCCGCACTTCTTTTACTTCTTTGTCGGGGGGGACTAAGACATGAAGAGAGGAGCTGAAGAGGGGAATCGAGGATGTGCAATCTGAGAAATAATGACATGGAGGAGAGAGTGATAAGGCACTAACCCTGTATCTCTGGGTAGTTCATCACAAATGCTAGGGCCCAGCGTAAAGTGGTGGAAGCTGATTCTGTTCCAGCCTCAATCAGGTCCAGGGTGCAAACCAGAAGTGTTTCTGTATTAAAGCCAGCATGAGGATCCTCTTTTTTCTAATGTAACAAAAAATATTAATTATTATCCACAGTACTGGGCATATTTAGGCTTGTTACATTATTACCAATGAATTTCATGACCCTGTGGTTTGTGCTTTTGATTCATTTGATTACTAGGGATTTATTTAGCCTGACATGTTGCTGTTCATTGACAAAAGTAATAAATACAAATTTACTGAAAAGCAACTAATGAAAATCAGTCATTGCTTTTGAATTGTGGTTTAAGATGATTATTTAAAACAAATTATAAAAAAAGGCCTGGAAAATAATATAGCAATTTTATTGCTCAGCCTTAGGATTACGATGATTGCCCTACCCCCCTTTTGAGGTAATAGCTGAAATGATTTTTGTAACACTCAGTGAGACTTCTCCAGCTGTCGACATGTATTTTGGCCCCCTCCCAGACTGCTCCAGCTGTCTCAGGTTTGAAGGGAGAAGACAGAAGAAAAAACTGTGACAGAACTGTGCTTTGTCTCATCACTCCAAAGGATAGAAGCTCTGTCAGTATGTACTTTGCCATTTTAGCCTCACGTTTTATTATTTGCTTTCAGCAGTGGTGTGGTAGCTTTCTGTGGTCCATGTTCAGTATGGTACACCATCATCTTTGTCCTGGACAGTTTCATTAATTTTGTGATATTTCTGCTATACCATACTTCAAAAGTAATATTTGATTTTAGTTCATTTTCTTTAAATTTTTATTCATTACTTTTGTCAGTTCAAAGTTATTTCGGTGACCACTGAGGGTTGCACATGAGGTATAAAGTATGAATGTAAAGAATTGTTGTGGTTCATATAAACGCGCATTAAAACATGCCTCATGTTTTAATGCAAACTTTAAAAAAAGAACTTAACAGGGTTCATAGGCTTTGGTAGAAATATATTTGTGTTACCTTCTCCATCTCTGACAAATATGCATCAACAAAATCACGAGGGTCATCTGGGTTCCAGTCCTCCTGGTGCTTTTCAATTTCCCTATTCAAGAAAGCCACGATCTCCCTGTAGTTGGCATGGACAGTTTGGTGAGGTCCTGGCAGGTACTTCATGATGCCAGGAAAGGCATCATACAGCTATTGATGATGATAAACTGATTAAAAGACCAACAACACAATTTGTTTTTATGGTAACAACATAACAGTTTAAAGAAGGAATACCTGCGTCTGAGCGGAACCAGCAAGCACGACCGCTTCATTGTCCAGCTCCAGAATCTTGCGAAAGCTTGGATCACTGTATTCAAAGCGATGTCCAAAGACCACAGAGGAGATGATGTTACCGACTGCATTTGTAATGGTGTATTGGGGGTTGAATGGTCTTCCTGGGAAGATGTCAAATCAAGCATAAATAAATGGCAAAAAAAAGAAAAAGAAATGATTCCAGTGCATGAGAAACGCTTCAGTCACGTGAATTTCTGCAGTCTGCTTGCCTTGCTCCTCATTGAAAGCTTCACAAAGAAAGTGGCACTCCACTTCAATGTACTTCTCCAGCGACTTCTGGCCCTCTCCAAAGTAACGCAGGTGGGTGTTGGCAAACTTCCTCTGTTTCTTCCAAAGGTAACCATTGCTCAGAGCTATACCTATTAGAGTGTCATACTGAATTAATAAATGTTGAGGCATGAAGAACCAAGAACTTACCAGAGGCTGCCAATGGACTAAGAACTATAAAGATTGTATTAGAAGTTTTGCAAATTCAGTCAAATTAGTCAAATTCATGCCTTGACAAAGAGAATGGTGCAGCAGAAAATATATGCAATAGCACACGTTTTGACCCACTCACCAATACCCTTAAATATAACATGGAAAAGTGGGACGATTGGTCGATCAACAAAGTTGTCCAGCTGGCTGACAAGAGCCTCTTTGACCATCTTGTATCCTGTAACAAACACCACCCTCTCACTGCCCCTCCTCAAACTGAACACCGGGCCGTACTTCTGAGCCAGCTGCATTCAGAAATAAATCAAGAGGAGAAATGTTTCACAGACACGTTGCTATTCCTTTGGTAATAAAGACAATTTTGTCAGACTAAATATGTTTCAAGGAGTAGACAATGACAAACACTGTTTTGAAAAGGAGCTATGCTGAAGTCAATAAATCCTCACTAAAACTTTAAAATGTCTTTAACAGTTGGACTCCTGTCCATTTGTTGCTATTTACTGTGCACATGATATTGACCAGGCTACGATTTGTATTTTGCACTGCAAAGATCAAGTGCATGCACGTACTGCAAGTGTTAACATTCAGCTCACCTCCTCCATTGTTTTGTAGTCTACTCCAGTGAAGACATTTCCTAAAAGAGGCACAGCCCAGGGACCTGGTGGAAAGTTGTGAGGTCTCCGATTTCGTATCACATCAGCCAAAATTACCAGTACAAAACCGAGCAACAGCCAACTAGTAAAATTCATGCAATCAAAAAGGGCTTGAAAAATCATGATGAAAGTATAAGAAATCTGCCTGAAGAGAAACAGTGTGAGCCAGAGGACAGGGCTGTGGTATGTATGTTGTTATCAGGGTGCAGTGGACTGAGGAAAAAGAGGCCCCAAGCATGTTACATAACACTAATGTATCAGGAACTCTGGGGGCTGGAACATAAACTCTTTCAGCTGGCTGCTGACTATAAGCGTGTATGTTAAATGTTACACAGTAACAGTATAATTATGAAATGAAAGGTCATTCACCGGTGGCAAACAATCCAGGCAGGAAGTTGTGATGAGTAAACAGGCAAAGGTCTTTCACAAGGAACAATAAATAACAGCTCAAAGAACAAAAAAAGCTCCACTCCAGTGAGCACTGAGATAATCTGAAAACACAGTAGTGCTTGGTGGGGAGTCTCCGTATGGAGGAAACTGATTAGATGACATCAGATTATAAACAAAACTGGCCAGTAAAAAATGTAAATAAAGGTGGGTCTTCACTTAGTAAAATGTTTTTTTTTTATTTATAAAATAAATAAGTACAATACTGAATGAGCTGAAATGCTTCACTGATGAAATCAGTCGCACCATTAGTGCAAATAATCAAATTACAAAAACTGCTTGCTGAAAGTCCCAACACTACAGTAGACCACAAAAAGAAATCCCATAACAAAGTGTGTGCGTAAATAATAAACATCTTGCTTATATATTGTAAGCATCATGCCATGACTCTGTTGTCAGGTTTTTTTTTATTCAAAAACATAACCAAGGCATTTTTACATAAATGAACACATTTATAAAAATATGTAATTGTACATACCGAGTGAGTAATTTTAAAATTCATGTTATTGCTAAGAAAATTCAGATTATTGAATCTAAACTAAATCTAAAATGTATTTTCCCCCAAACATTAAGTGTTATTTTTGGTCATATAAAAAAATTAAATTCAAAATCAGTGAATGATTTTTGTCTTCTTAGATACAACATTTGATATGTTTTTTATGCTCTATTGTGATTAAAATATGGGTTTTGCAAAACATTACACTCTGTTTCTATGTACATTTGACAGCATCCCAACTTGTAAACAAAATTGCAGATTTGGACCTAGAGGTCACTGACATTCACCTGTGAAAACCCATCAGAACTCATTCATCCATCTATTTTCCTAATGATTCCTTTCCAGTGAAACCCCTCCAATTTTTCACAGTTCTTCCCATTTGGACTGTTGAAGTTCTCCTGTAGAACAATATTGTTGTCAGATGTGGTAAACTCCAGCTTTCCGCTGAAGATTCCTAAGGAGGTTGAAGTCTCTGAATACCTGCTCAAGCAGGTATGAGCACAAACTTTGAGGTCTATGGCCTGGCAGACCTTAAATGATAAATACATAATAATCTTTATGGATGCTAATGATAATACAGCCAGGCAGTCAGATAATCCAGTTACTGTCTTTCTGCTCTGTGGATGTACAACACCATGCCCTGGCTGATGAAGTTGCTGCCTGGACCTCACCAGAGGACATTTAGCTTGATAAAGAAGATAACTGAATTTGTAGAAATTAAGATAAAAGAACACAGAGAAACCTTTGACCCTTCATCACCAAGAGACTACATTGACTCCTTTCTCATAGAAATGGGAGACGTGAGTGTTTTAATGGGTTTGTTTCTTGTTTGTTCTTACATCTATAATAAAATATGTAAACATACAGATTCATATATACTTATATTTTTGTGTAACTTTAATTATAGATTTATGTACATAATATACATAAATAAAAAAAATGCTTTTTTCGATTTGCAAGTAATTGCATACTGTTTTTAGTTACATTTTACACAGTGTGAAAGATTTCAGAACATGTTTTGTATTTATATTATTTATATAATAAAATATAATAATTGTCTATTGTGCCATTGATAGAAGGAAGACAAAGATTCTGGTTTTTACCTCGAAAATTTGAGTGCTTGCACCTTGGACCTGTTTGGAGCTGGAACTGAAACTACGACTACTACTTTACACTGGGGGCTTCTGTACATGATCCATTACCCTGACATACAAGGTGTCTGTATGAGTAATATCTACTGTGTGTACATGTTTTGTGAGCATCTTACAGATTATATTTTCAGGGGCTTCTCAAAGCTTTGGTTTTGTACTGGGAGAAGAAAAGAATTATGCAACATCCCTTTTAGCCAACTACACAACAAACATCATTTCCTGTTTTTCCTGTGTGCAGAGAAAGTCCAGGCTGAGATAGATGCTGTGGTTGGTTCATCCAGACAGCCATCTACAACTGACAGAGAAAACATGCCATTTACTGATGCAGTTATCCACGAGATCCAGAGAATGGCAAATATTGTCCCTCTTAATGTGGTCCACATGGCAAACAGGAACACAACTCTGGATAAGTACTCCATTCCAAAGGTACACAATCCACCAGTAATAAATGTGTAGTTACAAAGAACAAAGTGATTATAAATGATGGCTAAAGGACAGTTACAACTGACTCAGGGATCCTTAAATGAGAGCTGTTGATGGTAAGAAAATGTAGCTAATAGTGATGTTCCAATTTTGCCTTTTTAACAAATTGTACTTTTTAGGGTACCATGATCATGCCTACATTGCACTCTGTTCTTCATGATGAGTCTATCTGGGAAACTCCACATTTGTTCAATCCTCAACATTTTCTGGACCAGGATGGCAAATTTAGGAAGAGAGATGCCTTCATTCCCTTTTCTGCAGGTTAGTCATTACTCACAATCCTTTTAAACCCAGTTAAACACTGTTTTAGGCAGTGGTAAAACAGATACTGCGTGTCACCGATTACCATCACTGCTTACAATTATGTAATTAAACTTGTTGTTTTCTATATTCTCAGGTAAGTGTGTGTGTCTTGGGGAGCAGCTGGCCAGGATGGAGTTATTCCTGTTTTTTACCGCCCTCCTGCAGAGGTTTTCACTGTCTGCACCTGCTGGAGAGAAGCCCAGCCTGGAGTTCAAGCTGGGAGCCACACGCTGTCCTAAATCTTATCGTCTGTGTGCTGCACCACGTTAAAGCATCAGTTATCTTAAACTAAGCATGTCTGTCTCAGCTCACCGAATGACTGTCTTTTGCTATATTATTCTTAAAGTAATTAAGAAAAAATAGTAGTATCTAGTAAAATATAATATATAATAAGTATTTTAATTCTTCTAAGCTTGTAGGATTTTGTTAATAAATCCTGATACATAATTAACATAAACAAGTGTTTTCTAATATGCAATAAAATCCATCCGTCCATCCATCCATCCATCCATCCATCCATCCATCCATCCATCCATCCACCCGTCCATCCATCCATCCATCCATCCATCCACCCATCCATCCATCCATCCATCCATCCATCCACCCACCCATCCATTTTCTTCTGCTTAGCTGAACCGGGTGGGGGTGCAATAGAAGCTTCTTAAAGTACATTTAAAAGGAACAAAGAAAACAAAATAAATATATTCCTTTAAAACACTGCCCAGAGAGTGAGCTGTTTGCACTCTCAGAGTGCTTCTTGTTCATGTATAAGTTTTTTCAGCTTCCAAGAAATCTCACATTTCCCCTCTCGTTTAAATGAGGGGGGACATTATTCTCACTATAATTTCCAGTAATAAGATCGCCATGATCCAGTGATACTTAGCCTTGGATTATTCTCATATGCACATTACCTAGGGCAGAACTGGTTTCAGGTACCACATATTGGTCAAATAGAAGAAATAAATCCTTAATTCCCTTTGAAGATCATTTTTTTCTTTTCTCTCTCTCTCTCTTTTTCTTCTCTCTCTCTCTCCCATTTTTGGTTCCTGAAATTATTTTTACTTATTCTTTGTTTATGGAATTGTTCTTCAGTCTCATCTGTAGAGAGATATTAATTTCATTAAAAGTTGCAATAAAAAAAGTATTTTTCCCTTATTATTAAGAAAGTTATGTGGAAAAGAACATTTTTACAGGATTCTGTGCTGTGCTAATAAACCCACCTCATGTCCCCAAGTCTCATGTGTGCAAAACAAGTCCAACTCACCATACCTCGGTAGCTTGTAGAACCACTTTCAACAACAATGACTTTTCTATGCGACTCTATCAGTGTGTCTCTGAGGAATTTGGCCCACTCTTTATAATTTTGCTTCAGTTCACTGAGGTGCGCAGGCATTTGTTTATGCTCAGTTCTCTTAAGGTCCAACCACAGGATTTAGTCAGGTTGAGGTCTGGACTTTCACTTGGGAATTGCAACACTTCGATTCTTTCTTTTTTTCATGACTGAAAGGGGCCCAGGTCCTGTGGCTACAAAACAACTCCAATCATGTCCTTTCCACCACCATACTTGGCATGTTGATGGAAGGGTGATGATTGGTATGAAGTGTTTGTGTTAATAGGAAAAATTTCATTTTTGCAAAATATGGTGCTGTGGATTATGGCCATGATCTGACCTTGGGGGGAAGTTGCTGAAATATCTACTGCTGGGAAGATAAATTTTTCACAGGACTGCATAGTAATCAGTTATGTTAACCGAACTAAATCATTACACAATAAATTTTTTAGTAATGCACAAATAAAATGCACTCACACCAAATCAAGGCTGGTATCCTTCTAGCTCCCATAGAGGAGAACTGGCACCCTCCATACAGTGAGGGAAATAATTATTTGACCCCCTGCTGAACTTGTAAGTTTGCTTACTAACACCACTCTGCATTTATTGCTTCTAAATTCAGATAAAACTGGCCTGCAGTAACTCTGTGAGAAATCTTGGAGTCATTTTTGACCAGAATATGTCCTTCAATGCACATATTAAACAAATATGTAGGACCGCTTTTTTGCGTTTGCGCAATATCTCTAAAATTAGAAACATCCTTTCTCAGACTGATGCTGAAAAGCTAATTCATGCATTTATTACTTCTATGCTGGACTACTGTAATTCGTTATTATCAGGCTGTCCTAAAAACTCCCTGAAAAGCCTTCAGCCGATCCAAAATGCTGCAGCTAGAGTACTGACAGGGACTAGAAAGAGAGAGCAGATTTCTCCCATATTGGCTTCTCTTCATTGGCTCCCTGTTAAATCTGGAATAGAATTTAAAATCCTTCTCCTCACCTACAATAATCAGGCCCCATCTTATCTCAAAGACCTCATAGTCCCATATAACCCAAATAGAGCACTTCACCCTCAGACTGCTGGCTTACTTGTGGTTCCTAGGATATTTAAGAGTAGAATGGGAGGCAGAGCCTTCAGCTTTCAGGCGCCTCTTCTGTGGAACCAGCTCCCAGCTTGGATTCGGGAGACAGACACCCTCTCTATTTTTAAGATTAGGCTTAAAACTTTCCTTTATGATCAAGCTTATAGTTAGGGCTGGATCAGGTGACCCTGAACCACCCCTTAGTTATGCTGCTATAGGCCTAGGGTGCTGGGGGGGTTCCCATAATGCACTGTTTCTTTTCATTCACCTTATTTACTTTGTTTATACTCCACTCTGCATTTAATCATTAAGTGTTATTCATCTCTGGCTCTCTTCCACAGCATGTCTTTTCTCTCCCCTCAGCCCAACCTGTCGCGGCAGATGGCTGCCCCTCCCTGAGCCTGGTTCTGCTGGAGGTTTCTTCCTGTTAAAAGGGAGTTTTTCCTTCCCACTGTCGTCAAGTACTTGCTCATAGGGGGTCGTGATTGTTGGGGTTTTCTCTATAATTATTGTAGGTCCTTTACCTTGCAATATAATGCCCCTTGAGGTGACTGTTGTGATTTGACGCAATATAAATAAAATTGAAACTGAATTGAATTAACAAAGAAATGAACCATTTGTAATTTTTATGGTAGTTTCATTTAAATGGAGAGAGACAGAATATCAGCCAAAACTCCAGGGCCTGGCCACCTTGCAGTCATTGAGTCAACCATGAACTGAAATATGAGGCCATCTGTATGACAGGGAAACTTGGCCCAAACTGAGCCATGCAGCAGGACAATGATCTCAAACACAACACATCTACAATGGCCGAAAAAGAAAAGAACCAGTGTTGCAATGGCACAAAGTCCTGACCTCAAACTGGTTGAAATTCTGTGGTAGGGCCTTAGGAGAGCTGTGCATAAACGAATGCTTGCCAACTTCAATGAAGTGAAGAAAATTCCTCCAGTGATGTGAGAGACATACAGAAAACAGAAATTCCTGGAAAAGCCAAAGCCCTGTTTTTATGTGGAAACTGAGGCCTCTGGTGTTTTACATAACAAACAAAACAGAGCAACCATCAGCCAGCAAAGTCTATACAAACTGAGCTTGGAAAGTCGTGATAAAAGATAAAATTACATATATTTCAATTAGAATGATAAAGAGTGCAGAACAGTTGTTCACAGAAAAAAAAAACACTGATCTTGAGCTGTACCAACTGAAAGGGATTTTTTACTTTTGTCATATTACACCTCTTCAAGTTTCATGAAGGCGATCCAGTTAGTTTTTCTGTAACAAAGAGAGAAAACAACCAGGTGTAATGCAGTGTAATGAGCTACTTGGTGGGGGTAAAAAGAAAATCCTCATATTACCAGGGTAAGGCATTCGGTGTATCTGGGAAAAAGAGGCCCCAACCATGTTACAGAACACCAAGGACCTCTTGGGAATTCGGATGTAAATATTAAGGCTGGAGCTTGAGCTCTTCCAGCTGGTTGCAAAATGAAACATGCTGGAAATAAATGAAACATTCTCACATGTTTAGCTCTATACTTTACAAAAATCTGTTTTGATGTTTTTAAAGTCACTTTTTTTTTTTTTAAATTTAAACAAATGTTTATAAACTTTTTAATGTTAAATATAAATGCTGCAGGTTGAATATAAACATCAGCTCAAAATGTTAATAGTTAAAGCTAAATGTCATGTGAAACTAAAACTCACTATTTAGCTAATATGCAAATTTACTCAGATTGTGTGACTGTGCTCCCCTGATGGTCACTTCTCACCACCAGGCTTTGTCATCAGAGGCCTACCAGCATGTACAGAAATTTAGCTGAAAACACTGAAAGAGCTGTTTTGGCAGCCATACAAAGGTTACTTTGCTAGGACAGGAAAGGAAAGGAAAGGAAAGGAATTCTGACATAAAGCTTGTCTTTTTCTACGTTTGAACATTTAAGCACTTCATCCTATCTGGACAGCGTCTGTAGATAAAGGTGACATACTCAAATAAAAGACAAACTGATATTTTGTATTAATTGTATAATTTTCAATAAATAAAACACTTTTCCTCATCATTCATCTCACATTAAAAAAAAATGGATTTGGGATTCAAGATTTGGTTAGGTGCCAATGCCTTTAACCTACTGAGTGAGTGATAAGTGAACTTAAACCTTTCACACGCTGGGTGTGTTGTTATCTTCGCTCCTGAATGTGCTGTGTGATCATGGCAAGAACTAAAACCCCCAACTGCTCTGAACCCTACAGAGCAGGTCTGAAATATACTGCCCCGAAAAATTAAGAGTACGCTTAAAACACACGTGGGATCTTTGAACGAAATATTCAATGAATAAATTGTCCTGGGAACAAAATTAATGAGAACAATAAGACTCAGTCCTTCACCCTGTCTGCGTCACGCCACCAACCGGAAACAAGCACCGCTACCTTTATTCCTCCAGAATGTAGCCCTAAATCTTTTAAACTGCATGAACAGTTGCACATCCGATTTTTTTTTGTACCACCTACTACAGTCATGATAGGTTCTAGTTACACCTTTAGTTATGACAAAGGGTTTTACCGCTGCAGTTTAATTTTACAGGGGTTAACGATCTTAACCACGTGCTTTTATTTTGAAAGCAAACCGCAGAAAACAGTGGGAATGTTTCTGGAGTCTTTCCAATCTGCAAATAAAACCATTGTTATATGCTAGCAGACATATCTTGGTTTCTTCTCAGTGACGGAGTTAACACAAAAATAACCGACTGAGCTTTAATAAGCGAAGGCATGGCGACATTACACAGCCTTCTTGGCTTAGCGTGGATAGACGGCAGGAGCATTTTAATTGTTTTGTGTGTTCTTCTGCTTTCGATTGAAGTTTTGAAGAACAGAGTGCCGAAAAACTTTCCTCCCGGACCGTGGGCTCTGCCTTTCATTGGTGACCTTCACCGCATCAAACCTGACAGAATTCATCTGCAGTTCGCAGAGGTATCCAGACTAATTCAAATAACGTGTTTCATGTCATAAAAATAGAGTTCCAGGTACTCATTAAAGGACCCCACTTGTCGTGAAACAGCTATTGCTGTTGTTTATGAAGTTTATTCTGTATAATTTATGCATAGCCGGGCCAGGGCTTTATGAGGCCTGAAGCAGAATTTGATGTGCTCCAAAATAATTCAGCTGCGCTCCTGGTTGATGAAACACAATGAGTTTATTTTACTAACTCATAGCAAACTCAGACATACCGTATCATTTCACCTGGCATTGGGATAGTGATCTGCTGCATCTCATTGGTATGACCCTGTAAGTTAAGAAACCTGTTGTTGAGTTTCATTACAGGAAGAAACAGGTCTCTCTTGCAAATGAGACACTGAGTCTCAATGGGATTACCTGTATAAATAAAGGTTAAAAAAAAAAAAACAATAACCAGGTGATTATTTTTACTTAGACGAAAATCTTTATAGTGCACCATTTGTTAAAATCATCAAGACAATTTAGGAGCGTGATTATTATTATAACTGCCGTAACAAAAGAATTTCTCAAATATAGGATAAATTAAAACCGCAAGCGGCGATGATCGGGCCCTCGCACCTGGCGCGCGTCGTCCCGTGGCGCGCTGGACCCGTGGACGGGAGAGTAGCGGGCTCACCCGGATGCTGTCAGCCCAGCAGGCTACCCGTACCTCGCATCTTTCGGCCGCCGAACGTCTCCCGCATTTAGATTCCCCTGGTGTGCAGATAAGACAAAACAAATATGAAGTTGATAACATCCAAAATGAGTTATTAGAGAAAGTATAGGGGCAGGAAATTGCTAAAATCAGCCATTTAATTCAAAATGGCAGACTTCCTGTTGGGTTTAGGGCATTGGACTCTGGGGTATTTTTTGTTTGTCTGGACATGTTATGTATGTGTACCAAATTTCATACATGTACGTGAAACACACTGAACTGAACTAAAGGTGGTGCTGTAGAGCCATTTTGAAAGGGCCATGCCTGAAACCATTAAAATACTTGAATTTTCACCGGACCTGACATGTGCAAAATTTCACGAGTTTTTGAGCATGTTTAGGCCCTCAAAAAAGTAATTCATTTGCCTGAATGTCCAAAGCAATTACAATAGGGCCTTTGCACAGGTTGTGCTTGGGACCCAATAAAGTACTTCTTATTCTTTCCATATTTTTGGTTATTTGTTGACAGAAAGAGAAGCTGCTGTGTGTGAAGGTGTTCAGTGGGTACAGAAATATTCAGACCCCAAATGGTCATAAGTATTCAGACCTTTTGCACAGTATTGAGTAGAAGCACCCTTTTGAGCTAGTAGGAATGATGCAACAAGTTTTTCACACCTGGATTTGGGGATCCTCTGCCATTCTTCCTTGCAGATCCTCTCCAGTTCCGTCAGGTCGGATGGTGAACGTTGGTGGACAGCCATTTTCAGGTCTCTCCAGAGGTCCTCCATTGGGTTTAGGTCAGGACTCTGGCTGGGCCAGTCAAGAATGGTCACAGAGTTGTTGTGAAGCCACTCCTTTGTTATTTTAGCTGTGTGCTTAGGCTCATTGTCTTGTTGGATGGTGAACCTTCGGCCCAGTCTGAGGTCCTGAGCACTCTGGAAGAGGTTTTCTTCCAGGATATCTCTGTACTTAGCTGCATTCATCATTCCTTCAATTGTAACCAGTCGTCCTGCCCCTGCAGCTGAAAAACACCCCCATAGCATGATGCTGCCACCACCATGTTTCACTGTTGGGAATGTATTGGGCAGCTGATGAGCAGTGCCGTTCTCCACACATACTGATTAGAATTAATGCCAAAAAGTTAAAACCAGAGAATCTTATTTCTCATAGTCTGGGAGTCCTTCATGTGTTTTTTTGGCAAACTCTATGCGGGCTTTCATATGTCTTGCACTGAGGAGAGGCTTCCATTGGGCCACTCTGCCATAAAGCCCCGACTGGTGGAGGGCTGCAGTGATAATTGACTTTGTGGAACTTTCTCCCATCTCCCTACTGCATCTCTGGAGCTCAGCCACAGTGATCTTTGGGTTCTTCTTTACCTCTCTCACCAAGGCTCTCCTCCCACGATTGCTCGGTTTGGCTGGACGGCCAGGTCTAGGAAGAGTTCTGGTCATCCCAAACTTCTTCCATTTAAGGATTATGGAGGCCACTGTACTCTTTGGAACCTTGAGTGCTGCAGAAATTCTTTTGTAACCTTGGCCAGATCTGTGCCTTGCCACAATTCTGTCTCTGAGCTCCTTGGGCAGTTCCTTTGACCTCATGATTCTCATTTCCTCTGACATGCACTGTGAGCTGTGAGGTCTTATATGGACAGGTGTGTGCCTTTCCTAATCAAGCCCAATCAGTTTAATTAAACACAGCTGGACTCCAATGAAGGAGTAGAACCATGTCAAGGAGGACCAGAAGAAATGGACAGCATGTGAGTGAAATATGAGTGTCAAAGCAAAGGGTCTGAATACTTATGACCATGTGATATTTCAGTTTTTCTTTTTTAATAAATTTGCCCAAATTTCTACATTTCTGTTTTTTCAGTCAAGATGGGGTGCTGAGTGTACATTAATGAGAAATAAAATGAATGAATAAAATGAATTTTTTGATTTTAGCAAATGGCTGCAATGAAACAAAGAGTGAAAAATTTAAAGGGGTCTGAATACTTTCCGTACCCACTGTATTTTGAGTCATAGTTGCATTGGTTTCAGGATCGATTTATGTAGTTTGTAGTTCGGTGTGTTTTTAATTTAACATTTGTGAGGCAGCATTGTTGCGTTATTTTTACGTTATTTTACCTGAAACAGAGTTTATTTCATGAAGTTGGAAGAAGGTGCATTAATGATGACTTTTTCTAAGAGGAAGCAGCCAAAATTATGAAACAGTCAACCAAATCGGGCAAATCCCAACCCAGCACTGAGCAGCATCCTCTGTTTATGTTCAGTTTGCAGAGAAATATGGAAACATATTCAGCCTTCGAATCTTTGGTCAAAGAACTGTGATCATTCATGGCTACAAGCTTGTCAAAGAAGCCCTGATCCAACGAGGAGAAGACTTCATGGATCGTCCCAGCTTACCAATTTTTGAAGAATTAGTTGGGAATAAAGGTTTCAAAAGCTGATTTTTAATTAGACCAGCACCAAAAACACTGACAACTTATTACCAATATTAAGAACTAGCTTGTAGTCATTATTTTAAATTTCAAATGACTTTGGTTCTCATGCTGTTTTGTATTTCCAAAAGGTCTTGTGGCTTCAAATGGTTATCCATGGAAGCGGCAAAGGAGATTTGCTCTTCATACACTCAGAAACTTTGGTCTGGGCAAGAAGACCCTGGAGTTATCCATCCAGCAGGAGTGCCAGTATCTCACAGAGGCTTTTGCAGATCACCAAGGCACACACAAGCTCACTTTATTATGATCACACTGTATTGATACTTTTTATCTTTATGTGCTTATTACATGGACCTTAGTGTTTGTTGTGGTGTTAAGTGGTTAATGTGGATCTGTTATTTCATTTTACCTCAGACTTTGGAACACAGAAACATACACCAACACATTACTGCATAGGACTGTAAAACTTTTTCAGCAATCACAAGTTAAAGAAACATCAACTTTATATGTTTTAAGATAAGATAAGATAAGATAAAACTTTAATGATCCCACGACGGGGAAATTTGCGCATTACAGCAGCTCAGTACAGAGAAAAAATGAAAAGGATGAGTAAGAACAACTAACTAAACTAAAACTAAAATAGAATAGAATAAAATAAAATAAAATAGCAAAAAAACTATACACATATACATAAGCACTATATACATAAATATATATATCAATGTTAATACACACATTTACATATATACACACATCAAAAACACTATATACAGATATCAAAATATTATATACATTTGTAGCCGGTAAGGTACACAGCATACACGGTATGCATTATATGGGTGAGTGTAATAAATAAAATGTATAAAATGTATCTGGACTGTATGGATAAAACTTAAACTTAAAAAATTGCGAATAAGTACTTATAAAATGTATTTTACATAATCCAACGTTACCATGCGTTTGAGTCGGGCAGGTTTATTTAGTTTGCTTTTAATGTTCTGTGTAATGAACATACTCTCTTAACTTTCAGGAAAGCCTTTTAATACCCAGTCTCTGTTAAACAAGGCTGTGTCCAACATCATTTGCTGTTTGGTGTTTGGGAATCGATTTGAGTACACTGATGAGCAGTTCCAGTCTATTCTACAGCTCTTCCACGACATAGTGGACTTGCAAGGAAGTCTGTGGGCACAGGTGAAAATCTTATGTAGTGCTGTTCGAGTCAAGATTCATACAGAACATATGCAGTAAGAACATATTTAACTCTAGGTTTCCTTTAAATACTGTGGAGAAAGAAAACTGAAAACTTTTCTTTGAAATCTGATGCAGAGTAAAACTGATTTGAATTACTTGTAAGTAAAGTATATCTTAAAATTATGTTTAAATGAATGTACTTAGTTACTTTCCTCTACTGTCTGTAATAGGTTAAGCATACGTTAACCTAATTTGATGTATTCAACATGAACCTAATGGTTATTCTGTTTATGGCCATAGATAGCTGATAGGTAAACTGCAGGGACCTGATGTGATACGAGTCTCTTTGAAAGCTAATGTTCTTTTTTTTTTAATGTCATAACTATTTTCAGGGTGTCAGATGCTTTATTGACTGTCTTCCTGTTCTGTAGGTTTACAACACATTGCCATGGCTGATGAAGTGGCTGCCTGGACCTCACCGAAAGATATTCACTCTGACCCAAAAGATAATTGACTTTGTGGAAATCAGGATCAAAGAACACAGAGAAAACCTCAACCTTTCGTTACCAAGAGACTACATCGATGCTTTTCTCATAGAAATGGGGGAAGTGAGTGTTTTAAAGAGGTGGATTTGTTCATTTTTTACATTTCTAATGAAATATGCCTTATGTTTCCCACTTCTGTCTTGTGTCTCTGATAGAAGGAGGATGAAGACTCTGGTTTTAGTCTCAGAAATTTGTGTTTTTGTACCCTGGACCTGTTTGGTGCTGGAACTGAAACTACTACCACCACTTTACACTGGGGACTGCTATACATGATCTACTACCCTGACATTCAAAGTGGGTGTATGAATAAAAACACATTTGTGAGCATTTTTCCAGTATTTGTTTTTCTAACAGGCCATTTTTGTTTTGGGAGAGTAAGTGTAGGATGTGTTAATATTCTACTTAGTTGTCTATGCAGCACACAGACTTTTCAAATCAGTTCAAGTTTATTTGTAATTCAGGATCATTTTAATATGACTAAATCATAAAAACAGTCACCAGTTTATGTTCTCACTGTGTGCAGAAAAAGTCCAGGCTGAAATCGACGCTGTGGTCGGTTCATCCAGACTGCCCTCTCTGACTGACCGAGAAAACATGCCCTATACTGATGCAGTCATCCATGAGATCCAGAGAATGGGCAACATCGTTCCCCTCAATGTGGCCCATGTAGCAAACAAGGACACTACAGTGGATAAGTACACAATCCCAAAGGTACACAAAGGCATCGTTAAGAAAAAAAAATTCACAATACTTTTTTTTCCCCAGATAGATGGAGGGACACAGTACTAAGCGTGTGAGTACTAGCTAAGATACAGCAGTGCTGTGCAGCACCAACATGCTTTGGTTAATATCTGTAAAATGATACTGATAATTGGAATGATGGTATAATTTGTATGTAAATACTATTTATATAGTAATATTGCAAAACATGGAATAAAAACATCAAAGATTTAACACAAATGCTGAAGAGAAATGTTTAAATAACCCTTTTAATTAGCAGTATCTCTTCAGGGTACAATGATCTTACCTGCTCTTCACTCGGTCTTAAATGACAAGACGATGTGGGAAACTCCAGACTCCTTCAACCCTCAACACTTTCTGGACCAGGATGGTAAATTCAGGAGGAGGGAGGCCTTCATTCCTTTTTCTATGGGTTAGTCAATTATTACAGTCCTTTAAAATCCAGTTAAAGGCTATTTGAGACAACTACTCTAAAGAGGCAAAATTACAAAAGGAGAGTATCATGTCCCGCCATTTACAATAACAGTGCTAGCTGTGGTAGGGGAGTGGTGTCTTAATGTATCCTTATTTAGTTCCAGAGCTGCAGCAATAATCTCTGATCAAAAGGGATTAACTTTAAAATTGTGTGAATAAAACTTGTGTGTCTTATCGTGTGTTCAGGTAAGCGTTCATGTCTCGGGGAACAGTTGGCCCGGATGGAGTTATTCCTGTTTTTCACCTCCCTCCTTCAGAGGTTTTCCTTCTCTGCACCTGCCGGAGAGCAGCCCAGTCTGGAGTTCAAGTTAGGAGTCACTCGCAGTCCCAAACCTTACCTCCTCTGTGCTGTGCCACATTAAACCACAAGTCCTCCTGATTGGAGCACATATTTTTCTCAGCACTTAATCACTCTCTTCCTAATATCTGCGATATTACTATTTTTCTAGAATAATGTGAATTCTTATTTCCTCTCAGCCACTGTGCCTTATCAATTAATATTTATATATTATTAAATCACTGTATTAAAATATGTAGAGCATTTTTATTTTATTTTATTTTTTTTAAATGTCTGGGAACACTTTCTTAAAGTTCTTTCCACTGAACATTAAATTAAATTTGTCACACCTGCCTCAGACTTGATGTGCTCAAATAAATTACATTACCATTAAGGTTTGTGTTTAAATGTACAATGCAGGTTCAAACTGGGGTGTGAGAGGTGGGGGTGCTGTTTATCTGTTTGAGAACATATGATGTAATCGGGATATATACGCTGTGTTTTGTGAAAATGAATTTTCAATAAACAATTTGCCCTTTATTTAAAAGCTTTCAGTCATCTGCTTCTGTTAGTTGTAAATTGAACCTCTAGTTTTTTATGCAAAGCACAAAGTTCAGAAAATTTGCAGCCCTTATGCTTGAGATGTTCTTTATATTTATATAAATGCAAAACATACCAAATAACCAGTGAGAGAAAATCACAAAAATGGGAGTAATTATAGGGAAGAATTAAATCCTATTGAGAAATCCCATTACCACACAAATACTTAAAAAGAGACCAATCATTCAGCAGCAGTTCACATCCTGCTTATAGAGTGTGCATGTTCTCATGAGAAGAACAGTTCCAGAGTGGTAACAGTAACACCAGAAAGAAGGAGCATGGTGAAAGAAGTATCAGAGCCTGAAGGTGGAAGTGGAACAGATTTAGAAGATGAAGTAGTGGGTGTACTGGAGGCTGGAACCTGCAAACTGGGAGAGTGGCTTCAGCAGATTCCAGGTACAACTTCTGAAGTCTGCGTCCAGAAGAAATCAAGTTCTAGGAACATCTACAGAAGCTGAAGAGAGCTAACGAAACATCTGCCTGTCTGGAGATGAGATATTTCTATCTGCTTTTAGTTGGTGATGATTTCACCATGTTAATATCAGCTTTCAAAAAGTGATCCATGTTACTGTAAGCCCCTCTGCTCCATTTCCACTTACCAGCTATGATGCTGAAAATTGCACCAATTGCAGGAAGTAAATAAAACAACCTATAGCTGTGTGTAAATCCTACTACACTGAAATATATTGTTACATACAGTTTTAATAACCACATTAACTCAAGTAATTTACATATGCAGAATTTTAAGTACCTAAGGGCACTTAAGTAGTTAGGGCCTTTAAATTTTATACTTTATTAGAAAAGTTATAAAATAAGGTAAATGATTGAGTAATGAAAAAGTTACATTTTATGGGGGTGGCTATTTGTAATTTTCAAAAGTTAATTTTTCTAATAACTGCTTAAATAACAGAAGAGGTTTTTTTTCCCACTGCATTTTGCACTATTGAATATTGCACTGCTTTTTGCACCCTCTGCACCAGTTACTGCAGGAGAGTCAAAGTACAATGTACACTGTTTTGACAGTCTAGTATGCCCCAGTTACTGTTGCTTACTGCATGCATTTGGGACAGGGCTGCATTGTAATTAAGTGAGATATTCTATCCGACCTCTGTTTTGTTGTGGTAGCGCAGTTAAAACTCTGAGTGAATTAGTTCAGCATAAACAAGTGAAGACATGGAGACAGTATACAGTGTGATCGGCTTGGAGTGGATAGACACCAGAAGCATTTTAATATTTTTCTGTGTTTTTCTGCTGTTGATGGATTTTCTGAAGAACAGAGTGCCGAAAAACTTTCCTCCTGGACCTTGGGCTCTTCCTTTCATTGGTGACCTTCATCGTATCCAACCTTCGAAACTCCACCTGCAGTTCACAGACATCTGACCTATATATAAAAATAAGATATTATATGTAAACAATTGCTGAATTGAATTGAATTGCTGAATGTTTAAAGTAACACTCTATTTTGACCCCTTTTTAAATGCCAGTTTTCTCATTAGGAGATGGATAAGTGGGAGAAAGTGTATGGATGGATAGATGTTGAAATACTTAATAAAATTTTACAACCCATTTGGGAAGACCCTGTGGAAAATATTTACTCAAGTGCAAAAAGGTGGCCAAATGGACTTTATCCTTTATTCACTCAGTTATTCTGGATGTTTTATCCACCAGGTTTGTCATATTCTGTGGAACAAAAGGACTCAAATGTAGACTTCAGAGATAGAATTAATAAACAAAAAAGAACCTTTATTTAAGCACAGCAGAAGTCCAAAGGGCAGCAGATAGGAAAGTCCATGAATATAAACAGAAGACTGCTGGTGATGACAACAGGAACACAGTGGGAGGATAACCAAAAACAGTACAACACAACAAAGAACTAAAGTGAGGCTTACACTGCTCAAAAAAAAAATCTGGTTAGTTAAGTAGCAGAGGGGGGGTGTTAATCACTTTCAGCTGCTTTCGTGTTAATGAAATTAACAACAGTTGCATTAGAGGGCAACAATGAGACAACCCCCAAAACAGGAATGATTTCATAGGTGGAGGCCACTGATATTTTCCCCTCCTCATCCTTCCTGTTTTTTTTTTTGGCTAGGGTACTACTGTCTGGGCAACGGCACCCTGACTGCCATTCGGTATCGGGATGGAATCCTTGGACACATTGTCAGAGCCTATACTGGTGTAGTGGGTCCTGGGTTCCTCCTAGTACATGACAATGCCTGGCTTTATGTGGCAAGAGTATGCAGGCAGTTCCTGGAAGATGAAAGAACTGATAGCATTGACTGGCCCCCACATTTACCTGACCTAAATCTAATAGAACATCTCTGGGACATTATGTTTCGGTCCATCTAATGCTGTCAGGTTGCACCTCAGACTGTCCAGGAGCTCATTGATGTCCTGGTCCAGATCTGGGAGGAGATCCCTCCGGACACCATCAGTTGTCTTATTAGGAGCCCTGACGTTGTCAGGCATGCATACAAGTATGTGGGAGGTCATACAAACTACTAAGTGCTATTGTGAGTTACTGGAATTAAATTTTGGGAAAATGGGCTAGCAAGCCACATCTTTTTTTTTTTCTTTTTTTTTCACTTTGATTTTCAGGGTATGAATTCAGCCCTCTGTAGGCTGATGATTTTCATAAAACAATGTGGCATCCTTTAGTTCCTAACACATTACCCAGCTCATATCAGTACAGATATCCAACACACACACACACACACACACACACACACACACACACACACACACACACACACACACACACACACACACACACACACACACACACACACGCGGCTAATGCAGAATGAAACACAGCTGGGGAAGCAAACACACCAGAACTAAATCAAGGTAACAAGGATGTAAACTTCACATAGATCATCATGATTCAGGCACCTAAACATTTCACACAGCCACATCAAAGCCCCATGAAGGCTCTTATCCTCATCAAACTTACCAGCTTTTGAGGATATTAGTTTACCAACTGCACAAAGAGGTTAAACAATGCTGCAGCATGGGCATGTGCTTGTTATTAAAAGAAGAAATCCAATCAAGGGAATAAAATATACTCATCACCATACCTGTCCACTGTCTGTGTTCAGTTTGCAGAGAAATATGGAAACATTTTCAGTCTTCGAATCTTTGGTGGAAGAGTTGTGGTCCTTAATGGCTACAAGCTGTTCAAAGAAGCTCTGGTCCAACAGGGAGAAGACTTCACATATCGTCCCTCAGTGCCCTTGTTTGATGTATTATTTGGGAATAAAGGTAGTGCATTTATTTATTTTCAAAAGAATCACCTTAGTAATTAATTAGAATAGCATCAACAGAACCACCAAATGAGGGATGCTAACATATTCCAGTTAGTTCCAGTTACCACTGTGTGTATGTGTGTTTCCAAAGGTCTTGTGATGTCAAATGGATATCAGTGGAAGCAGCAGAGGAGATTTGCTCTTCATACACTCAGAAACTTTGGTCTGGGCAAGAAGACCCTGGAGTTATCCATCCAGCAGGAGTGCCAGTATCTCACAGAAGCTTTTGCAGCTCAGCAAGGCACACAAATATCACACTGACATTTTCCACACAGTTTTCTGTTTGTTACATGTACATCATTTTTGTGTTCCAACAAAGACACATGCCCCAAAGCATCAGTGCATAAAAAAATTGCAATTGTCAGATGTTGCAGAAACATTATTCTTTGCAGAGCTCAAACTGTTAGTTTAGATTTTTTTTTAAATAATGCATACGTCTAGGCTGTTTTGCCTCTTGTCTTTTGGCATGGGTTCCTTTTAGTGCCTCTTATTCACATTGTCTATTTATTTTGCAGGAAAGCTTTTTAATGCCCAGCCAATGATAAACAACGCCGTGTCAAACATCATCTGCTGCTTGGTGTTTGGGAATCGATTTGAGTACGCTGATGAGCAGTATCAGTGTATTCTTCATAGCGTAAATGAGTTAATACACTTACAGGGAACCACGTGGGCACAGGTAAACCTCCTTTAAACAGACAACAGCATTTAATAATCTTATTAAATCAGGGTGTGTCCAGAATACATGTGTCATATTTATTCAAATAACAAGTGCCTCCTTATTCAATCAAATGCAGCAATCAGCCCCTCTAAAAATAAGTTTGCAACTAAATTAACTTTAATTTTACTGTTCACTGGAACATATCAACTGAGTCTATAGAAACACATAGCAGAAAAGGTTTGTTGACTTAGTCCCAAAATAAGGTTTTTAAAGTTTTTCTACTACCATCTTTGGTGTTGTAGAATTCCCCCAAATATTTGAATTCAGGATTCTTTGAGTGCCATGTCTCTCACTAATGCATAACCCCTGAAACCTGATTTACCCAGATAGAAATGCCATAAGTGTTTCCAGACTGTCAAAGATTTGTTAATTGTCTTCCTGCTCTGTAGATGTACAACACAATGCCCTGGCTGATGAAGTTGTTGCCTGGACCTCATCAGAAGATATTCACTTTGACACAACAGATAATTGATTTCATAAAAATGAAAATCAGAGAACACGTAGAAAACTTTAACCCAGCATCACCGAGAGATTACATTGATGCTTTTCTCGTAGAAATGTCAGAAGTGAGTGTTGTGCTGCATTTTCTTTTGGTATTTCAAATGAAATATGTCAACAGATATTTATTTCTGTCTCGTGTCTCTGGCAGAAGGAAGGCAGTGATTCAGGTTTAGATCACAGCACTTTGAGCGCATGTACTGTGGACCTGTTTTTTGCTGGAACTGAAACTACTACCACTACTATAGGCAACTACAGGCCTATATCAAAATTGCCTTTTCTTGCAAAAGTTGTGGAGAAGTTAGTGGCTGGGCAGCTGATTACTTTCTTGGAAAGTAATAATATCCTTGATAAGTTTCAGTCTGGTTTTCGTAAGATGCACTCTACTGAGACTGCCTTGTTAAAAGTCTCAAATGACATATTGATGGCTGCAGACTCTGGTCAGTACAGTGCATTGGTTCTATTAGATTTGTCATCTGCTTTTGACACAGTCGACCACAAAATCCTGTTACACCGATTGCAGAATGAGATAGGAATTTCTGGAAATATTCTTAAGTGGTTTTTTCTCCTATCTGAGCAATAGAACCTTTTTCTTGTTTGCAAACAACGTAATGTCCAAAGTCGCTCCCTTCCTGCATGGCGTTCCTCAAGGTTCAGTCCTAGGACCCATTTTGTTCCTATTATACATCAGCCCCCTTGGTAAGATTATCAGTAGCTTTAATAAGGTATCTTACCATTTGTATGCTGATGATATTCAACTTTACTGTTCCTTCAATGATTCAGAATTACACAAGCTTGATGACTTACGTAGCTGTGTCTCTTGTGTTAAGGACTGGCTAGCTAACAACTGCCTTCAGTTAAATTCTTGTAAGACTGAAACCCTGATCATTGCACCGGAACAAAAAGTTTCTTGGATCAAACAATACCTTGGTCCTCTGGGCTCCTCCTCCCAGTCCAGCCTCAGAAACCTTGGTGTTCTGTTTGACCAGTCAATGTCTCTGGACAGACATTCAAGACATCTGGTAAAAAGTTGCTTCTATCATCTGAGGAATATTTCCAAGTTGAGGTCAATTTTATCCAAATCTGACCTAGGGATGATTATTCATGCTTTTATTTCCTCTCGTTTAGATTATTGTAATTCTCTTTTTACATGTTTTAATAAATCTGCTGTAACTCGTCTGCAGCTGGTCCAGAATGCTGCAGCGAGGCTTTTGACAGGAACCAACAGAAGGGCACACATCACACCTGTTTTATCCTCTTTACATTGGCTACCTGTAAAATTTAGAATTGATTTCAAACTTTTAGTCTTGACTTTCAGAGCTTTTAATGGACAGGCCCCCCAATACATCACTGAAATGTTGACCGTTTTTTCTTCAGGCCGCACTCTTCGGTCCTCAAGCCAGAACCTCCTGAGGGTCCCTAAGACCCGGTTTAAAACCCGGGTTGACCGGTCCTTTCAAGTAGTAGCTCCCAGGCTGTGGAATGCCCTGCCGTTGTCTCACGGTCAATGGGCAAGAGCCCAGAGAGACAGAGACAATGAGCAGCCCATTTGGGAATATTTGTGCATCCATAGTTAGGCAGTATAAAGTAGAATAGTATATTATTCTACTTTATACCAATGAGTATAATTAGAACTTTTATTTTTAATAGAGTATTTCTAAAAAATAAAAGAATAAAACTATGCTGGGAAACTGTCTTTTGTTTGTTTCAGTCCTTAATAATTTGACCGCTTGATGGTTTGAAATGTCATGAAGTCACTGGATACAGTTTACAGAATTTTTTTATTTCTGTTGTAGGTGGGTTGGCTGCACTCATGGGTTATAGTTGTTTGCTTCATGCAAGGCATGCAGTTTTTTCCTCACACTGTAAATCACAGGTTTTTTTTATGTCATGCTCTCATAAATCCTGCCATTATGCAACAGACTGTGTGCACACTTTAACCACACTTTTACCAGCTATAGTGTTAAACAAATGCTTACATAGTTAAGTTCCTACAGTTAGACAGTATACAGAACTGTAATATAATATATTCTGAAATTGTATAACTAGTACTTAGGGTTTCTATTTAGATATTTCTACATTGTGGTATTGCTTATTTTTCTTGAGTTTACTGTTTTTTTTAATCACATGCTATATGCTGAAAGCCAGCCCCTGACACCAGTGACCTATGAGTTTCGGTAATAAAACTGTCCATCCACATATCTCATTGCACTTTCACAGTGGCAGCATAGCTAAAACACTACCTTATTTAAAAGTGAAGAAATGGAGACATTATACCACATAGTGGTTAGATGGCAGGAGCATTTTAATGTTTTTTTGTATTTTTCTGCTATTGACTGACATTTTGAAGAACAGAGTGCCAAAAAACTTTCCTCCCGGACCGTGGGCTCTTCCTTTTTTCGGCGATGTTCATCGCATCAGACCTGACAGAATTCACCTGCAGTTTAGAGAAGTATGAGTTTTATAATTATTATTACATTATCATACAATAAAATACCAAAGAATTAAAGAAACATCCTAAGGACCTTGTTTACTTCAAACCTATTTTTGAATACCCATTACTTCTCCTTGATGTAAGATTATATGTAACATGTATGTAATAGTAAAAATGAACATTTTAGAGGTAATTTACATCAAGCTCAGGCAAGACCCTACTGAAAACTCTGGAAAACATTAACTCAGTGGACTTTATCCTCAGTTCCCTTTGTTCACACTTTTGTTCTGGATGTTTTGACCACCAAACTCAGAAAAAGCAAAATGGTTTACTGAGGCCATAAAACATTATGTCAAGATATAAATTCTGCAGTAAGACAGAAATTGTGAATTGCACTTTACTAGTTTGCTGCTGTTCAGGCTGCCTTTTGGATCCAACCTCAAGAAGCTTTAATTACAGCCACATTTTAGGTCACTGATATTCTCAAATGAAAATTTACTCATGTGATTCCAGCTTGGTTTCTTGTTAAGAGACACAATTTTTAGTGAGTTTCAAGTTCAAGTTTTATTGTCATATGCACAGTAAAGAAAAATGTTTTCCTGTATAATGAAATTCTGCCTTTGCTGAACACAACAGATGCCGGGGAAAATAGAGGAAAACATCCTCATGTAAAATAGATAAACAGAATAAATGATCATTTTGGAAACACACAAAAATTAATTTTAAAAGAGCACATGAGAGACACAATAGTAATATAATAAATATTTACATGTACAGTACCAGTCAAAGGTTTGGACATACCCATAATGGGTGAGTGTGACCAAACTATTGACTGGCATAGTAAATATATAACTTTGCATATAAGAGTTTGAGCTGCAATTGGCAGCATTGGTACAATATTCTAAAATTATTAAGGATACAGAAGAGCAATATTATTCCTCTGAATAAGTATAAGGGACTTAAAGTTTGGAGGAAAAATTTTATAATTATGTTAATAACTACATTTTAATTAACTCAGATTTCGTCCCTTCTTTACAAAGTTTTCCTTCTTTCCAACTAACTAATGACACCTGTCCACTGTCATGTTTTCAGTTTGCAGAGAAGTATGGAAAAATTTTCACCCTTCGACTCTTTGGTCAAAGAACTGTGGTCATTAATAGCTACAAGTTTGTGAAAGAAGCCCTGGTCCAGCGAGGAGAAGACTTCATAGATCGTCCCAGCATACCATCATTTATAGATTTATTTGGGAATAAAGGTTGTGTTTTTTCTTTTTCAGTTTTTCTTTCCAGTTTAGTTAGTGAAGAGTAAAATTGAGACACCAAATGAGAGATATTAGCATTTAGCAAGTGTTTAGTTTCTTACATCCAGTCTAATTTGGTGTATTTATGTTTTCAAAGGTCTTGTGCGTTCAAATGGTTATCTGTGGAAGGAGCAGAGAAGTCACCATCTGGATTTTTAAGATTGAAAGTTAGACACAGGGAGCAATGAATTACTGTCGGCTAAGCCTCATCTCCACTAATGTGAGTTACTGAATTGAGCTTCTCAACCATGTGTGTGCTGCCTTCCATGTATGGTAACTTGTGACTCCAAAAAAGAAACAATTTTGATTTTTTTTCCAGTATCAGTTTCTCAGTCCTTAAGATTATTTTGTGTTTTTTTTCAGGGCACCATGATCCTGGCTACCCTGGACTCAGTCCTACGTGAATAAGTCAGTGTGGGAAACTCCGCATTCTTTCAACCCTCAACACTTTCTGGACAGGGACGGTAAATTTCGCAAGAGAGACGCCTTCCTTCCATTTTCTGCAGGTTGGTTGGATGTTAAGACCACGTATGTTATTTTAGTCAAGGCAAAATGTCATGTATCCTTGGCATATTGCAGACATGCAGTAAAATCTGTGATACAAGTGGATATCTTGTAAGTTGTTTGAATAAAACTTGTGTTTAATTGTGTATTCCCAGGTAAGCGTGTGTGTCTTGGAGAACAGCTGGCCCGGATGGAGTTATTTTTGTTTTTCACCTCCATCCTTCAAAGGTTCTCTCTGTCACCACCTGCTGGAGAGCAGCCCAGTCTCAGTTTCAGTTGGGAGGCACACACCGTCCCAAACCTTACCGCCTCTGTGCTGTAACACGTTAATCCATCAACTATCTTAACTTGATGGTGTCTTTTTCTCGGGACAATGAATTACTGTCTTCCATCAGCTCCTCCAGGGGGACACCAGAAAGTTGTAAAAAATTCAGGAGAAAAGGATAAATTATATTATTTCACCACATTCCAATCATGTGCAACTGATGTACACAATAAAATCAAATAAATTCAAATGACTTATTTTTTTCAGTGTGAGGTTTTGGAAATACATCAGAATAACATAGATTGTTTGTTTTAACATTTATTTTTAAACTAGAAAAAAATGATTCAATTGAAAATTGAATATAACAGCTGCTGGTCTGCTGGTAGTGAAACAGAAGCTCCTTTTTTGGAAGTGAGGAGGACCTCAGGAAGTAGCTGCTATTGTGGCTGTTTGAGCTGGCTTACTGCATGCATTTGGGACAGGGCAGCATTCTACTTAAGTGAGATATTTGATCCAATTTCAGTTTTGTTGTGGTAGCGCAGTTAAAACTTAAAAATTAGTTCTGCATAAACAAGTGAAGACATGGAGACAGTATACAGTGTACTCGGCTTGGAGTGGAGTGGACTTCACCTACAGTTCACAGAGGTATGACCCATACATAAGAATAACATATGATGGATTGTGTTGGATGACATCACATTGTATGCCAGGAGTGGATGAGACATTAAGTCACTGATCCACACCACTAGGATCTACAGTAATGACACTGGAATGTCATCTGGACTGGAGAAGTGTAGTTGGATGTAACAAAGAGAGGGAAGGTAGTCAGAACTAAGGGGACTGCATTACGAGAAGGCAATATTGCATTGAGGATAGCTACAAGTACCTTGGAATCCCACAGGCAAATGGGAACCACGAAAAGGCCATTAGGAAAGCTGCAACTGCCAAGAACCTGCAGAGAGTAAGGCAAATCCTGTGGCAAATGACAGAGCGGGGTCAGCGGATGCTGAGGTGCATAGTAAACAGAGGTCACTAACTTTCTGCAGAGTCATTTGCTTCAGACCTTCAATGTGGCCTTCAGATTAGCTCAAGAACAGCTTCATGGAATGGGGTTCCATGGCTGAGCAGCTGCATCCAAGCCTTACAGTACATCACCATGTGCAAAGCAAAGCATTGGATGCAGGGGTGTAAAGCATGCTGCCCCTGGGTTGTAGAGTGATGGAGATGTGTTCTCTGTAGTAATGAATCACACTTTTCCATCTGGCAACCTTGTAGACAAGTCTGGGTTTGGTAGCCAAAAGAACGGTACTTGTCTGACTGCACTGTGCCAAGTGTAAAGTTTGGTGAGGGGGAGATTATGGTGTGGGGTTGATTTTTCAGGAGTTGGGCTTGGCCCCTTACTTACAGTGGAACTCTTAATGCTTCAGCATACCAAGACATTTTGCACAATTTCATGCTCCTAAATTTGTGGGAACAGTTTGGGGATGGCCCCTTCCTCTATCAACATGACCGATAGAACACCTTTGGGACGAATTAGAGCGGAAACTGTGAGCCCGGCTTTCTTGTCCGACATCAGCGTCTGACCTCACAAATGTGCTTCTGGAATAATCGTCAAAAATTCCCATGAACACACTCCTAAACCTGTGGAAAGCCTTCCCAGAAAAGTTGAAGCTGTTAACGCTGCAAAGGGTGGACTGACATATTAAACCCTATGGATTAATATGATTTCATAAACATGTGACGGCAGGTGAGTAAATACTATGCATGTGAAGGCAGATGCGAGAATTAGCATTAGCATTACCTTGCTACCTTACCTTGCAGTAAACGCTAAATGCTGTGCCCACTGACTTATTGAGTGAACAGTTAGGCCTGAATTACACTTCTGCCTCGGGTCTTTGTGGGTAACTGAAAATCACCTTTGAAGCCTATGCAGTAATCACAATCCTTGTGGATGTGTAGTTACATCATATATTACAGTGTAATGTTCAGAGGGGATTTCCAGTCACATACATAGGACCAACGCAGAACTCTAATTAGATAGAGTGATAATTCTTTTTGCATATAAACCAGAAGAGCTACACTTACATATCATGCATTCAACATGTTACAGAGCACCATTTACTTCTACTAATGGGTTTGCAGAAATCACATAAAAAGCGTACACAACAAAAACATTATTATTCTGATGTTTTGTCAATCCAATTAGCTGCTAAAAGCACTCCCTATGTTTGAATATCCCTCATCACATTGTCAGCATGACAAGGCCTCTCACAGCTTCTGGGATTTTATGTTTAATAGGAAGCCCAATATTGTCTTTTTGAGCTCCCCTTTTCCTCTTCCCCTTCTTCTTCCCGCTAGGAAAAATGCAACCTCCATGTACCTGCAGAGAGTAAGGCAAGTCCTGAAGAGTCAGCTGAATGGGAAGAACAAGATCCCAGCTATCAACACCTACGCCCTGCCAGTTGTCAGATACCCTGCTGGGATAATAAGCTGGCCAAAGGAGGAAATAGAAGCCACTGACATCAAGACAAGAAAGCTCCTTACCATGCATGGAGGGTTTCACCCCAAATCCAGCACCTTGAGACTGAACGCTAAGCGGAAGGAAGGTGGCCGAGGACTAGTGAGTGTCAGAACCACTGTCCTAGATGAAACAGCGAAGATCCATGAATAGATCAGGAAGATGGCCACAAAGGATCATGCACTTAGTGAGTACCTCAGGCAGCAGAGACCCAAGAAAGAAGAGGAGGAAGAACAGGAACCATCATGTAAGGACAGGCCTCTGCATGAAATGTACCATCAGCAGAATGAAGAAGTGGTTGACATAGAAAAATCCTACCAATGGCTGGACAAGGCTGGACTGACAGACAGCACAGAGGGCACTAATCATGGCAGCACAAGAACAAGCTCTAAGATCGAAAGAGGCTGAGCTGTACCACACAGGCAAGACCCCAGGTTCAGGCTGCACAGAGATGCCCCTGTGACAATCCAGCACATAACAGCAGGGTGCAAAATAATAGCAGGCAGGGCATACCTGGAATGCAATAACCAAGTGGCCGGCATAGTATACAGGAACATCTGTGTCGAGTATGACCTGGAAGTCCTGAGGTCAAAATGGGATAGGCCCCAAAGGGTGGTTGAGAATGACCAAGCTAAGATCCTGTGGGACTTAATTTAGAATTTAGACTCTGTATTTAAAATTACCTGCCATATGTTACTCCCTTTATTTTTGCTAGCAAAGATGCTGAAGTACTGCAAACACAAATATGGACATCAGCCCTCGGCCTGGCTCACTGTAACCCCTGATTATAGTGCTATAAATGATACATAAATTATATGGGTTTGCCTCTTTAATTGCTTTGTATGCAATATGTCCCGGTGATGGAGGATACGCCAGTACAATTGTCTCTTATGTGCTATTATCTCTCCGTTTAGGCTCAGATTGTTTGATTTTTGAAGGCGCAGTGACCGGAAATAAAAACTTCTCTCAGATGCGTTAAACCTAAAGTAATAAGTCTGTTTGAAAAAGTAAGAAGTAGAAAGTACAGATATTCTTGTAAAAATGTAGGGAATAAAAGTAAAAAGTAGTCAGAAAACTCTGACAGAGCAGATTAATGCATTATTGATGTAAAACACAGTGTTTGCCAACAGAGCAACGTAGTTGAATAAACTCTTCTTTTCGGCAGATAAATACAAAATAAATATGGATAAATACATGATACAAGTGCAGACTTGTTGCCAAAGGTTACTCACAGCTGTATGTTGCTGACTATGATGAAACGTTTTCAACTGTGATACGCTTTGGCGCAATTCGTACATTATTATCCTTTGCCATCCAGAATAACCTACATGTAAATCAAATGGATGTTGTCACTGTATTCTTAAATGGACACCTGGATGAAGAAATATACATGGAACAACCTGAGGGATACATCAAACCAGGTCAGGAGGAGCACCTTTTGTGTACAAGCTAAAAAAATTAATCTACGGACTAAAAGAGTCTCCTCATTGCTGGAACAAAGAATTCACACAATTCATGAAGAATCTTGGATTTAAACAGAGCATCTCAGATCCCTGTGTGTTTGTGAGGTCATCACAGGTTCTGGATATAATTGCAGTCTATGTAGATGATCTGATGTTGATTGCAGAGTCAACTGAAAGCATGGATGAGTTCAAACTGGCTCTCCAGGAGTGCTACAAAATGAAGAACTTGGATGAGCTGTCCTATATCCTGGGAATCTTGGTTGCTCAAGACAAAGCAGAAAACTGCATCTTTCTTCATCAGAAACAGTATATTGAAACCATTCTTCAGAAGTATGGGATAGATAAAGCAACCACTGCGGACATCGGTGAAAAGCTGAAAAGGGATGATGGTGTCAGTAATACTGTCAATCCAAGTACTTACCAGTGCTTGGTAGGAAGTCTACTGTATGTGGCGATGACAACATGACCAGACATAGCACAAGCAGTGAGTACTGTGTCAAAATTCAATGCAATCACAAATGCTGCACATGTGACTGCTGTAAAGAGAAGTTTTTTGATACTTAAAGGGCACAGTTAACCTTGCTCTGAAGTATGACTGTTCAGGGAACAAAGATTTCATTGGCTTCTCTGATGCTGACTGGGCTGGAGATCAGGATGACCGGCATTCAACAATAGGCAACAAATTTCTACTGAATGGAGGAGCAGTGAGCTGGCTAAGCAAGAAACAAACAACGGTTGCACTTTCAACAGCAGGGACTTAAGGGTGGCGGTGTGTTCGGATGCAGCGGCTACACCGAATCATAAAGTTGGTGTTTTTGTTGTCTGGCATAGACTTTATCTGTAGCAGTAACCTTGCGAACATGTGCATTCGAACCCATGCACGTGTACCACCGAGACACATTGGTACGGATCGGAAATTATGCAGGAAACTTTATCGAAGACGGAATATACGACACAGTACAGAAGCTTCGCCTGCTACGCAGACAAGCACACCAGCCTGGCCAGGTAAGAGGACATCGAAAGCAGTGTGCGAGAAAGCTGAAGCAAGGCAAGAGGGCAGGAGTTTGAGCTAGGTGGAAAGCTAACGCTAGCCGGCCAATTGTCCCATCCATCCAGCTTGCAAATGTCTGCTCACTAGACAACAAACTAGACCACATCAAACCCCAACGGAACTCCCAACGTGAGTACAGAGACTGCTGTGTCTTTGTGTTTGTGGAAACATGGTTGAACAACAGTGTACAGGACTTCGCTATTCAGCTGCCAGGCCTGCTAGCTTTCCGAGCGGACAGAGACGCTACTCTGTCGGATAAGACTTGAGGAGGGGGGCTATGCATAAACGTAAACATTGACTGGTGCAAAGATGTGGTGCTCATCTCCAACTTCTGCTCTCCATTGGTGGAGTTTGTGACTATTCGATGCCATCCATTCTACATTCCCCACAAATTCATGGCCGTGTTCCTACTTGGTGTTTACATCCCACCAAGTGCCAGTGCCACAAACACATTAGCACTACAAACATCAGTGATGCTTACCAAGCCACACCCCTCCCCCACCTGGGTTACTCCGACTACATCACTGTTATGCTGATTATCACGCTAATTATCATCATTATCACATTATGCTACCATTATCACACGTTCCAATCAGAAACTGTGGATGACTGCAGAGGTGAGGGTGCTATTGAAAGCCAGGGACGCTGCTTATAGGTCGGTGGAAGAGGCAGCTCTGAAGGAAGCGAGAGCCAAGCTGTCCCGGGCCATCAAAACAGCAAAGCGCACCCACGCTCAGAAAATCCACAACCACTTCACAAATACCAAAGACACACAATGCCTGTGGCAAGGGATTCAAGCGATCACCAATTACAGGCCAGCTCCACTCTCCTGTGTTGGTGATAGCTCCCTTCCTGAGGCACTGAATCAGTTTTACTCAATATTTAAAAAACAGAATGACACAGTAGCAAGGAAAGCCATCCCAATGACCAGGTGCTACATCTGTCCACCTCTAAAGTGAGAAAAACTCTGCTTAGAGTCAACCTACCGAAGGCTGCTGGACCAGACCAAATTCCAGGTCATGTGCTGAGAGAATGTGCAGACCAACTGGCTGACATCCTGAATGATGTCTTCAACATCTGTCTAAGCTACACTGTTGTCCCCCACCTGTTTCAAGATCACCACCATCATCCCTGTACCAAAGAAATCCACAGTGATCTGTCTCAATGACTACCACCCAGTTGCGCTCAAATCCACCATCATGAAGTGCTTTGAGAGACTAGTCATGAAACACATCTAGACCCAGCTACCTGCCACAATGGACACCATGCAGTTTGCATACTGAGCAAACCGCTCCACGGAGGATGCCATCACCACTGCTGTTCACCTGGCTCTCACCCACCTGGACAAAAGAGACACTTATGCCAGAATGCTGTTCATAGACTTCAGCTCAGCATTCAACACAATCATCCCCCACCAGCTGGTAGAGAACCTAGCCCAGCTGGGTCTGAACACCACCCTCTGCGACTGGGTCCTAGACTTCCTGGTAGGAAGACCACAGGCAGTCAAAATAGGAAATAGGATCTCCAACATCACCATGCTGAATACAGGAGCTCCCCAAGGCTGCATGCTCAGTCCTCTGCTGTTCACACTCCTAACCCATGACTGCGTAGCCACACACAGCTCAAACCACATCATCAAATTTACAGATGACACAACAGTGGTGGGGTTGATTAGTGAGAGCAATGAGGCCTTGTACAGAGAGGAGGTGTCACAGCTCAGCAGCTGGTGTGCTGAAAACAACCTGTCCCTCAGTGTGGACAAAACAAAGTAAGAAATCATTCATTTCAGGTGACCTCCAGGCAAACACACCCCACTGATCATTCATGACCTCCCAGTTGAGATTGTCCACAGCACCAAGTTTCTGGGCATCCACATCACAGACAGCCTCTCGTGGACTACAAACACCACACACATCACTGCTTCTACTTTTCCACCGCTGAGGTGCTGGTGTTCGTGCCAGTGCTGGCATCATCCTTTATGTATGACTTTGAGTGGGTCCTCGTCTGGACACGGAAGCCAAAGGGCACAAACGTGGGAGAACACGTTCCCCTTTCTTGTGCTGCTAACATATTTTACGGTCCAAACAAAACTACTGCAGCATCTGTGTGCAGCACAGAGGTAAACACAGACAACAATTACGAGAAAGATGACAAGTAAGCACTTTGCGTCCTTTTATCTGTGAAATGAACTGATACAAAGCAGCAAGTTCAGTCTTAGGGCCCAACCTATTTCACAGCCGTGAAAATTGCTTCACTTTTCTCATGTAATACACATGTATTATGGTATAAAACGTTATGTTGTGATGGCAGAGTCACACCCTTCTGTCCCTTTCGTCACGCGTTCTTGGATCGAGACCAGCTAGTTTGCGGGGCCCAAGTTGAACCCGTTTTTTTGGCTGAGCACGGTGGAAAAAACATTTTTTTCCACTGCTTTTTCACGGTGGAAAAACCGCTGAAAGGTTCAAATACTGGCATCGGCACCAGAACCACGTCGGTGGAAAAGTGGCCTAAGAAAGCCAGCAAAAGACTACTTCCTGCATACAGTAAGCTCCAGAAAGCCCACCTCACCTCCCCAATATTGACAACCTTCTACAGAGGGACTATTGAGAGTATCCTCAGCAGTGCCATCACAACATGGTTTGGAAACTGCACCGCTGCTGAAAGGAAGGCCCTGCAGCAGATTGTGAGAATGTCCGAAAAGATCACTGGGACCTCTCTTCCCAACCTCTCTGACATCTATAACACCCAATGTCTACACAAAGCCACAAGCATTGTTAAGGACACAACACACCCATCCCATGGACTCTTTTCCCTACTGCCATCAGGAAAAAGGTATGCCAGTATAGCTGCCACACCTCCAGAAAGGTGAAAAGTTTCTTCCCCCAAGCAGTCAGATTGCTGAACAGCAAAACTTCAGTGAACTGAAATGCACTCCTGAACTTTTTCTCTGCTGCTAAATTCTATATATCCTACCTCCACCTCAATGTGTATTTAACTGACAATAGCCAGTGTTAAATTATAATAACCAGTGCCTTAACTTATGACAGCAGTGTGTCAACTCATATAACCAGTGCTCTGCTACAAATGTACCTATGCCCTGTCTCCTGTTGTGTCACACCCTTGTTTGTCTTAAAGGCTCTACCTTAAGTAGAAACTGCACTTGATGTTTACTTCTAATATGTGTGCACTAAATGTAAATTGTGTTTTGATATACTTTATATGTAACACCTCTGGATCCATGGTAAAACGTTGTTTCCTCTTTATACAGTGTATATTGTTGATATGACAAATAAACCCAGTTGACTTGATTTGAAGCTGAGTATGTTGCTGCCAGTCAAGCATCTCAAGAGAGTACCTGGCTGAGATGATTACTGAGTGATCTTGGTATGGTCACAACGCCTACAGTGATTCTGGAGGACAATCAATGAGCCATTGTAATAGCAAAGAATCCAGTGAGCCATTCAAAGACCAAGCACATAGACATTCGTTATCATTACATTCGTGAGTGTGTGCAGAATGATGAAATCAAGTTGGAATCTTGTCCAACAGATGACATGAAGGCAGATATCTTGACAAAGCCTCTTGCAAGACAGAAATTTGAGTATCTTAGGAGAGAGACTGGACTTTTGCCATTGTAAATCTGTGATAGAATGTCCTGCTATGTAGTTCTGTTATAAAATGGGTAATATATTTTTTGTTGAATATAGCAAGACAAAAATAAACTATAAACAGAAAGGACTAATAGGTTAGTCTTGCAAGTTGCATTAAATTTATTATATCAGCATTACCTTGTGTCTTAATACCATTGTAAAATGAATTGGGAGTGTTGAAATATGAAGCAGTAATTTGTTCAATGGTTGTTAATGGCGAGGCCGTTATGCTACCATCTACTCTGTCTACTCAATACTGCAGCTGTACTGTTCCATTCTAGATAATAATAATTAAATAAAAAAAGTCTGTTCTCATCAACTTGTCTGACTGTATTGTGCCAGGTGCAAAGTTTGATGGAGAGCAGATTACGGTGTGGGGTTGTTTTTCAGGAGTCAGGCTCAGCCCTTTACTCACAGTTAAAAGAACTCTTAATGCTTCAGCATAGCAAGACATTTTGGACAATTTTATGCTCCCAGCTTTGTGGGAACAGTTTGGGGATGGCCCCTTCCTGTTCCAACATGACTGTGCACCAGTGCACAAAGCAGGTCCATAAAGACATGGATGAGGGAGTTTGGTGTTGAAGAGTGTGCACAGACTCCTGGCCTCAACCTGATCGGAGACTGCAAGCCAGGCCTTGTTGACCAACATCAGTGTCTGACCTCACAAATGTACTTCTGGAAGAATTGTCAAAAGTTTCCATAAACACACTCTTAAACCTTGTGGAAAGCCTTTCCAGAAGAGGTACAGCTGTAATGGCTGCAAAGGGTGGAGCCACATCAAATTAAACCCTATGGATTAAGTTAATGTGTGTGAAAGCAGGTGAGTGAAATTTTTTGGCAACAATATAGCATAACTTTGCTGGACTATATGGTTGTTGGTTCTGTGTTCTCAGATTGTATACATTTTCTTTGTCTTTGATACATATAATTTCACAACTATAATTCTCAAACATTTTACCTGGTAAAACAAAGGTTTTAAAAAACTGTAAATAATCATTTTTCCTTTAGTGTCAATTGCAGGTTTTATGTCATGCTCTCATGATTCCTCCCATTATGCAACAGACTGTGCGCACATTTTTACCAGGTATAGTGTTAAAGTAATGCTTACATAGTTTGGCATCTATTGTTAGGTAGTATACAATAGTATAATGCAATATATTCTGAAAGTGTATAATCAGTTCAACTGTATTTATTTAATCAGTAGTTAGGGTTTCTATGTAGATATTTCTACATTGTGGTATTGCTTGTTTTTGTGGAGTTTCCTGTTTTTGTTAGTGGCATGCTCTTATTTTGAAGACCAGCCTCGGACACAAGTGAGATCTCAACAACCATCAATCTTACCTTGACCGCTGAGTTTCAGTAAAAAATTAGCCCATCCATTTATCTGATTGCACTTTCATGGTAGCAGCACAGCCAAAACACTACTTTAATTCAGAATCAAAAAGTGAAAAAATGGAGACATTATACCACGTTCTTGGCTTGGAGTGGTTAGATGGCAGGAGCATTTTACTATTTTTGTGTATTTTTCTGCTGTTGACTGATATTTTGAAGGACAGAGTACCAAAAAACTTTCCTCCTGGACCGTGGGCTCTTCCTTTTTTTTGGTGATGTTCATCGCATCAGACCTGCCAGAATTCACCTGCAGTTCAGAAAGGTATGAGTCTTAACTTTTATTATTTTATTATCATAGAATAAAATATCAGAGGATTAAAGAAAAGTCCTGGGGATCCTGCTAACTTCAAACCTATTTTTGAATACCCATTAGTTTTACTTCATGGAAGATTATATTTAATATATATGCAATAGTTAGTAAAATGAAAATTTTATAAGTAATTTACATCAAGCTCAGAAAAGACCCTACTGAAAACTCTGGAAATCATTAACTCAGTGGACTTTATCCTCAGTTCGCTTTAGTCACACTTTTTTCCAGATGTTTTGACCACCAAACTCAAAGTAAAATGGTTTACTGAGGCCATAAAACATTAGGTCAAAATATAAAGTATGTGGTAAGAGAGAAGTTGCGAATTGCAGTTCACTAGTTTGGTGCTCTTAAAGTTGCTTTTGGAACCAACCTCAAGAGGCTTCAATTACAGCCACATTTTAGGTCACTCATATTCTCATATCAACATTTTATCATGGGATTCCAGCTTGGTTTCTTGTTAAGAGACATAATATTAGTGAGGCAGCATTGCTCCATTCTTAACATTTTTCAGTTAAGAATGCAGAAGAGGGATATTATTCCTCTGAATGTTACATGTAAGCTGGGTGGGACACAGAAAGAATAAGATTTTTAAAGTTTTCCTTCTTAGAAAATATATCAACTTACTACTGAACAACAACACCTGTCCACTGTCTTTTTTGTAGTTTGCAGAGAAATATGGAAAAATTTTCACCCTTCGACTCTTTGGTCAAAGAATTGTGGTCATTAATAGCTACAAGTTTGTGAAAGAAGCCCTGGTCCAGCGAGCAGAAGACTTCATCGATCGTCCCACCATACCATTGTTTGAAGCTTTATTTGGGAACAAAGGTGTTTTTTCTTTTTCTCTTTCAGTTTTTCTTTTCTATTTCATTAGTACTTAGTAAAATAAACAGTAAAATTGTGACACTTACATCCAGTCTAATTTGGTGTCTTTATGTTTTCAAAGGTCTTGTGGGTTCAAATGGTTATTCATGGAAGCAGCAGAGAAGATTTGCTCTTCATACACTCAGAAACTTTGGTCTGGGCAAGAAGACGCTGGAGTTATACATCCAGCAGGAGTGCCAGTATATCTCAGAAGCTTTCACACAACACCAAGGCAAAACAATCTATGCTGTTTTACTCTTGTATTTGTTTGTTTGTTTGTTTTTTTAAATATTTCGCTGCTTATTACAGGGACTTGTTTAGTTTTTCCTGCAAAATTTAAACAAATTAGTGCATGGGAAAGAAACCGAGTGAAAAGAAAATCACCATCCTCTATGATAGAGCTGAAGCTATGAGGCTGATTATCACAAGTCAATAGCACTTGCTTACTTTGATTTGATATGGGGTACATCTCATGTGTCATATCCAAATGTTCTGTTTTCATTTACAGGAAAGCCCTTTAATGCCCAGCCACTGATAAACAACGCTGTGTCAAACATCATCTGCTGTTTGGTGTTTGGGAATCGATCTGAGTACACTGACAAGCAGTACCAGTCCATTATTCGTAAATTCAGTGAAATGTTGCGCTTACAGGGAACCGTGTCAACACAGGTAAACCTCTTTTGAACATGCCACATCATGCAATAATCATATTAAATCAGGATTTATACAAAATGCATGTCACATTCACTTATATCTACTGTGAATTGATTTCCTTCTTCGGTCTTTCTCAGTTTAAGTGGAGTGTGAATCCCAGTGATCCTGGGAGTTATGTTTTTAGGAGCACAGTCTCCTGGTAGAGTAGAGAGTAGAGAGCCAGGGTCCTCCTAAGGGAAGTTGGAGGGTTTCGTGCATCCTGGTGAACTTTTTCACCAAATGTAGTTTAACATCTCAGATGTGTTTCAGCAGTATTTCTGCTCATATTAAAAAATTTCTGTACTTTTATGTCCTTCTTCCTTCCTTCTAGCTTCTCCATCACTCCGTCACACTGTGTGTATGTGTGTGTGTGTACTGGACATGAAATATGAACTGTATTTAAACAATCACAAGTTAAATCTTACTGAAACAAACAAACAAAGCTTGGTGACTTTTCCTTAAAATATTTTCCCTTTTGGAAGTTATATTTCTACCACCACCTCTGCTGTTTTCTGTTAGATTTCAATGCTTTGACTACAATGTCTCTTTCTATGTGGTGCACACAGACGTGGATCTCTCTTTGAATGTTAATGTTTATTTATTCGTTAAAAGATGATTTAATCAGATTTCCAAAGTGTTGAATGATTTAATAACTGTTCTCCTGTTCTGTAGATGTACAACGCAATGCCCTGGCTGATGAAGTGGCTGCCTGGACCTCATAAGAAGATGTTCACTCTGGTACAACAGATAAATGACTACATAGAAATCAGGATCAGAGAACACAAAGAAAACCTTAACCCAGCATTACCAAGAGACTATATTGATGCCTTTCTGATAGAGATGGGAAAGGTGAGCTTTGGGCTTGAATTCTATTGTGTTTATTCTGTTTGGTCTTGTAATGAAATATACCAACAGATTTTAATTTCTGCTGTTTGTGTCTCTGATAGGATGAGAACAAGAATTCAAGTTTTGCTCTCAGCAACTTACGTGCTTGCACCATGGACCTGTTTTTTGCTGGAACTGAAACTACCACCACTACTTTACACTGGGGGCTGCTTTTCATGATCTATTACCCTGACATACAAGGTGTGCGTGTGTGTGTAACATTTCCAACATTACTGTGTATTTTGTCTTGTCGTGACTTTATATTGCTGGGGGCCTCTCACACATAAGTATTATATTACGAGAAAAAGCATCAGAAGTAGTTTGTGTAAGTCATTTATGTAATTCAGAATAATTTATTATAGTCATATACATATATATATATTTTTTATAGCATTCTTTATAGCATTTTTTATAGCATTTTTTTTAATGTTTAGGTTTCAATTTGGATTCAGTTAGTTTCCAGAGTATGTCTGATTCTTTAAATTTAGTTAACAAATGATTAAATACTAAAACTCAAAAGACATTTCCTGCATATTTTTCTGTCTTCTATTTAGGGCAGCACGGTGGCGTGGTGGTTAGCACTGTTGCCTCACAGCTAGAATGACATCTAGAAGGTCTGGGTTAGATTCTTGCTGTGTAGAGTTTGCATGTTCTCCCTGTGTCTGTGTGGGTTTTCTCCGAGTACTCCAGTTTCCTCCCACAGTCCAAAGACATGCAGGTGTTGGGGTTACGTTAATTGATCATTCTAAATTGCCCATAGGTGTGAATGGTTGTCTGTCTCTTTGTGTTGGCGACCTGTGCACGCTGCCTCTTGCCCTGTGGAGTGGAAGAGAATGGATGGGTTTTCTATTTATGTTGGTAGTTGTGTAATAATTCAGTATCATTAATAAATTTAGATTTTTTTTCTTAAAATTTTATTTTTACTTTAGTGACCTGGAGTGGTTTTACTCACTCTCTCACTCAGCCTTTGCTAACTGTAATAATCTTGACACAGACTCTCATTGTTTCCTGTTCACTGTGCAGAGAGAGTCCAGGCTGAGATCGATGCTGTGGTCGGTTCATCCAGACAGCCCTCTATGAGTGACAGAGAAAACATGCCCTATACTGATGCTGTTATTCATGAGATACAGAGAATGGCCAACATCATCCCCCTCAATGTGGCTCGTATGGCAACCAAGGACACTACAGTGGATAAGTACACAATCCCAAAGGTTCACAATCTATAAGAATTTCTGGCAGTATAACTGTTGAATAAAATATTTCTGGTCCAGCCACTTGAGACTGGCTCCAAAAGTTGATCCCCCCCACACCCTCATGTTAAAATACCCAACTAAACAACTAAAACACACTTAAAGGCTGGATTAAAAATGGTTCTGATATCTGAGGATAGTGTTCTTGTTGCTTTTGAATTACCAAATTGGGCTTCTAAACCATGTGTGTGCTGTCTTCCATATATGGTAACTTCTGACTCCGGGAAAGGAAAATGGCAGCAGCCAAATCACTAATGTTGAAGCATCAAAATGCAGAGACCAAAACCAAAGGATGACTTCACAGTGGCTGTGTCCATCTTTTAGTCTCTGTTTTTGAAGTTATGCCCTCACTATGTTTGGTTTCTCAGATCTTTGCTGCTGTAGGTAGGCCCAGTAAAAAACAACTCCCCATGAATGAAGAGCTCTTTCTACAATGATTCATAAATACAGATAATGATACACTTATGGCCCTGCAGGAGACTGACAGCCTTTCAGGATGTACCCTGTCTTTTGTCCTATGACAGCGAGGATAGGCTCCAAATCTTACAAAATCCACCATTTTATCAAAATGGGACTGAATCAACAATGGTTTCACACTAGGTTCTCTGAAATCCTGCATGTGAGGACAATGTAACTTTAAGAAAACCAAATAAAAGGATTGATAAGATCTGCAAGTTTATTTCTGCGCTCATATGAACTGAAACCAGTAACTGAAAGTGAAAAATTAATTTGGGAAAAGCCACTAGACAATATATACTGGAGATAATTCTGAACTTTTTGAAAACATTAATTTATTAACACCTACAATTAATGGCTAAAACATTTAAAACAGTGCAGTGGTTAGCACTGGTGCCTCACAACAAGATGGTCCTGGTTCAAATCCACCATCTAGCCAGGTCTTTCTGTGTGGAGTTTGCATGTTCTCCCCATATCTGCATGGGTTCTCACTGGGTACTCCAGTTTCTTCCCACAGTCCAACGACATCCAGACCTTCCCAGCGTGTACCTCATATCTTACTCTTTGACAGCTGGGATAGGCTCAGGCACCCAGCAATCCTGAATTGGATAAGTGTAAGAAAATGGATGGGTGGAGATTTAAAACAACCACTGCACTGTGGTGCTCCTGGTTCTTAATTAACAGGCATTTTACATTCCAAACTTTGATACAATGACACACCAAATAGCTCTTTTGGAGCTTTTAACAATGCTACACAACATTTCTCTATCAGCTGGTCTTCTGTCACCTGGCAAATTCACACAATTTTCAGAAATAATTTAGACTTTTTTTCTGTTTTTGTTTCGCAGTTCTTAAGATTAATTTGAGATATTTTTTAGGGCACCATGATCCTGGCTACCCTGGACTCAGTCCTACATGATGAGTCAGTGTGGGAAACTCCACACTCTTTCAACCCTCAACACTTTCTGGACAGGGATGGTAAATTTCGCAAGCGAGATGCCTTCCTTCCATTTTCTGCAGGTTTGTTGGATGTTAACACAAGGCAAAATATCATGTATCCTTGGCTTGCTGCAGAAATGCAGTAAAATCTGTGATATGAGTGGATATCTATGTTTGAATAAAACTTGTGTCTTATTGTGTATTCTCAGGTAAGCGAGTGTGTCTTGGAGAACAGCTGGCCCGGATGGAGTTATTTTTGTTTTTCACCTCCATCCTTCAAAGGTTCTCTCTGTCACCACCTGCTGGAGAGCAGCCCAGTCTGGAGTTTAGGTTGGGAGGCACACATTGTCCCAAACCTTACCGCCTCTGTGCTCTAACACGTTAATCCATCAACTGCCTTAACCTGATGGTGTTTTTTTTCTCAGCACAATGAAAATAGAGAAATTACATGATTTCACCACATTCCAATCATGTACGACTGATGTGCACAATAAAATCAAGTACAAGTCAAAAGACATTTTTTTTCACTGTGAGGTTCTGGAAATATATCAGAATAATATAGACAATGTTTTTTGCAAAGGCTGCTTGGATAGACGGTAACAAATTTTTAAAGTGTTCTGCTAAAAGTGGAACCATATATTACACTAACCCTCTTCTTCACCTTCCAGATTTCTTTCATCTTTTTGAGATCAGCTCTTAATTTTACATTAAACTCCCAATAAGATAGCCTAATGGGTGTATCTTTAAGGCTGATTACCAACAGTCTCATGTTATATATGTGATTTAAAGACTTATATAATTAAAGGAGAAACTATATAGCGAAACACTATTATCTATTGTTAACATTTTTAAACATGATAAAAAATATTCAGTTGAAAACTGAATATAACAGCTGCTGATCTGCTGGTAGTGAAACAGAAGCTCCTCAGGAAGTAGATGCTATTGATAGCTGTTTGAGCTGGATGTTTCATGCTTACTGCATGCATTTGGGAAAGGGCAGCATTGTCATTAAGTGAGATATTCCATCCAACTTCTATTTTGTTTTGGTAACGCAGTTAAAACTCTGAATTAGTTCAGCATAAACAAGTGAAGACATGGAAACAGTATATAGTGTCCTCGGCTTGGAGCGGGCCACAACAGCAACCCTCAGAGCCAGAGACAGAATCAGGAAACCCAGGCTGCCCGCAGCCACTCGTGAGTATTGAAGACCTGAGACCAGACATCCCGATGACAACCGTGTGTCCATCCCCAGAGCAGGAGGAGGGCGGTCCCAGCCAGGGCCCCCACAGCCAAAGGGCAAGAGCCCCAGAGATCCAGTGACGATGGGCAGCTGCCCCCACCACCGCACGAGACAGGGGAGGGCCCCAGGAGCCCAAGAACCGCCCAATGCCAAGCAGAGGCCTGCGCAGAAGTAGCCAGCACCCACCCAAACCACAACCCCCAAGGTAGCAGTCCAACAACCACGTCAAAGCACCCAGCCTCGTGCCCCAGAATCACTGAGTGCCCATCTCCCAGGCGGGTAGCAACGACCAGTGGGGAGCAAACACGTCTCACAGAAGCAAGCCCGAGACCCAGGACCAGCCATACATGCACATATGCACACACGCATGCATGCTCACACAAGGACTGCGTATGCACACACAGACACACACACACTCATACACAAAGAAAAAGGCACCACGAGACACACTCATCCACTCATAAACCCATCTTCTGGCATGTGAGCGAATGAGTGCTCCCAGAGCCAGCAGCCACTCTAGAGCGATCTCGGACCCCCCCATCCCCCGACAACCTAGCCAACCCTCGTCCCAGGTCGGGTTCAGAAAACAGGTGTGAAAAGTCCTGCCTGGTCTCCTCCCCACTCATCTGGAAGGTGAAATGTGGGTGCATGTGTCAGAATGTGAGTGCCTGTGAGTGTATGAGGTGTATGAAATGGGTATGTCTGTATGAAAATTAGAGTGCTATTAAAATTGAGGGGACAGATGCATGATGCATGACTTTTTGTCATTTTAAAAGTGTTTGTGTCCAGAAGTTTGGATCTGGATTATTGGAGAGATCACACTCCCATTTTGCAATTGGGGGAGAGACTAAAACATCAATATTTAACAATAACTTATACAGTTTTGATTGCAATTTAGGGGTACAGAGATTTAGAAATTCTGCTACCCATGTAGGCATTTCTAAATTTAGTTTAATGGGATTAAGTGTTGCTGATATATTAATTGAATGCAAAGCACTGATACACTAAATCAATAATTCATTCATAACCTTTTGTGTAGCCAGGCTATATGTTGTAATAATGTCCCAAGTGTGATAATACTGACTATATGGATACAGTACAGTGACCTCTCGATGGTTTTGAAATTGTATGACGTCACTGAATATGGTTTACATTTTTTTTTTCTTATTTCTTTAGGAGGTGGGTTGGCTGCACTCATGGGTTATAGTTGTTTGCCTAATGCAGGAATTGATATTTTTTTCCCTCACACTGTCAATTGCATGTTTTGTTATGTCATGCTCTCATGATTCTGCCATTATGCAACAGAATGTGTGCACACTTTTACCAGCTATAGTATTAAAGTAATGCTTACACAGTTAGGCAGTGTAAAATAGTAAAACATAATATATTCTAAAATATATTCTATAATTGTATAATCAGTACTTAGGGTATCTATGTAGATATTTCTACATTGTTGCATTGCTTGATTTGTTTTTGTTGAGTTTCCTGTTTTTCTTAGTGACATGCTTTTATTTTGAAGACCAGCCCCGGACACCAATGAGATCTGAACAACATGAATCTTATCTTGGCTTATGAGTAACAAAATAGTCTGTCCATATATCTGATTGCAGTTTCATGGTGGCAGCACAGCTAAAACACTTGCCTTAAGAACTGAAGAAATGGAGACATTATGCCGCATTCTTGGCTTGGAGTGGATAGACGGCGGGAGCATTTTAATTTTTTTGTTGGTTCTCCTGCTGTTCGCTGATATTTTGAAGAACAGAGCGCCAAAAAACTTTCCTCCCGGACCGTGGGCTCTTCCGTTTTTAGGACATTATCATCGCATCAGACCTGACAGAATTCACCTGCAGATCATGGAGGTATGAGTCCTAAGTTTTATTATGATCATTACATTAAGAGGACTGCGGTCAAGTGAGCCCTCATTTTCGAAGTCACAGTCACGCTAGCGGCTAGCCACACGCAGAATTATGTTGCGCTTTTATACTACATAATACGGTACGGGTGCCGATCGCCGTAGAAACGCATGAGAATTCTTATCCTGCAATTTTGACCATTTTAATGCGCGCTCCGTTAGAGGTCTTTCTATATTGTAAATTATGATACACTGTCATCCGTACATTGCACACTAAAATATATTTTTGAACTCAAATTCCTAAAGGGATGTCTACATTTATAACGGATTTCAATGCAAATTAACTCCCAAATTTATACACAGTTACTGTCCTGTAATTATTTGTTTGGGAAAAAATTATACATCCACTCAAAGTACAGTAATGTATTTGTATTATAGACATTTTTTAACTGGATTTACAGGAGCAATATTCTTTAACCTGATTCCTACTCTGTTTGATCTAACATTCTTGAACAATAGTTTTTGAAAACCTAATTACTTGTTTACAGATCAAGTGAAATAGCACAGCTCCTTGGTGCACAGAATTCAGAGTGGAATTGCGTTCTTAGCGACATTAAGTCCACATGCAGTGCAAGCTGCCAACTTCTGTATTTGCTTTTGGTTATAATTGATGTGTTAGAACGACACGTGTAAATTGTTTATTATGACTTTCTATTACATTCTAACTTTGAGTATGTATTTTTAAGAGTTCCATTAGGGATGTGCGCGACTACTCGACTAGACCTCTAATCGTCGCTATTACAGTATCACTAGTCGGTATCAGATGTACTAGTCGGTTAGCCAAATTTTTAAGGTTTTAATTGATACCTAGTGCCGGTAAATGTTTGTCTTAAATGTTATGCAACCATCTGCCACCAGATGGTGCTGCAGCCCTAACATCGTTATCGAAAAATACCATAACTCTGTTAATCCTGGTCTGATAGTTTTATTAGGTCTAATGTCAATTTTTGAAGTTTAAAACGTGAGCTGAAGCGCGCCTCCGGAGAAACACCGTTCTTTCTCAGCATTTCCGGCTACTTCCCCAAAGTTTGTGCAAAGAAGTGAAAAACCCAGAGAGACAAATGTGTTTGCACCTTAAAAAAATTGAAAACAGCAAGGAGTAGGACCCATTAGGGGGGAAAGTCCCAGCATTTTATCTTTCTGTCAGCCGGCACCGGATGTAAAACACCGGGCCACAACCGAAAGGTAATTAACACACGTAATGCACCTGCACAGGCATAAACACCGGCAACTAACATCGGCCACTTACGTAGGTTACGTCGTAACTCTACAAAGATACAGCGGTGAAGTCTGAATCAGGCAGAGGTGGCAAAAGTACTGACATTCTGTACTTAAGTAGAAGTACAAGTACTTATGTTAAAAAATACTTTAGTAAAAGTCGAAGTACTGGTTCAACTTCTCTACTTAAGTAAAAGTAAAAAAGTACAGGCTCTGAAATGTACTCAAAGTAAGAAAGTAAAAGTAGTTCTTTGGAGGACGTTTCTACCTGCTATTTTTGTGTAAAACTAACCGAACCTCGTTATATATTATTGTAATAATATAAAATAAAATTACATGAGAATGCAAACATTATTCCAATCTAAATTTTAATCCTAATGAATGCACTCAGCTTGAATCTGTTATGTAGGACACAAACTGTTAAAGGGAATTTAAACACAGCTCTATTCTCCATGTCCTCCATAGTAGAGGGTGACTGTGCCTCCACCTAAACACAGACATGAGGATACTCAGGGGTTACAGTGGGATTCAGCAGGTGGAGGAACCCTAAGATCAGCTGTAGTGGCTCTGCATGGGGAGAAGAATCACAACTCTCTATTGTAGCTGCAGTAAATGATGTTGGTGTGCAGACTGTGATCAGCTGACCTGCTGCTGCTGCTCTGAGGTTTACTGCTCTGTGTGGATGAACTGAATTCACAAAGATGTAAGCCAGTATTTCACAGCTATCTGAGCTGATCTCATCCCCTACACTGACAGCATACAGGCTGTAGAAATGTTGGATTCAGTGAATGAATCTCAGCATCAGCAGCTTTGATTCAAACTCATCTCTGCTGCACTGATGTAACCTGTAACTCTGACCATGAACACAAACACTGTGCTCCAGTCCAACACAGAGCTTTACTGTAAATACAGTACAACAAGCTAACCTATTTATTACACACTAAACTGCAGTATTTTCATACAATCTTTGAATAACACAAAGTCAGCATACTTCAGTTTATTTTCCAGTCCTTACCTTTAAATCTAACCTCTCTTCTTCCTCTCCTCTCCTCTTTCTCCATCTCTGAGTGAACTTCTCTCTCTTTGCTCTCCCTGAAATACAGCAGCTCTTCTTTTAGCTAGCTGTGTAACAAACTGCACACACTTTGTGTGTTTGCTGATATTTGTTGAGCATTTAGAAACGCTGCATTTACCTGCCACACGTTACTCCCTTCATGCTCGCTCCTCTTCAGTAGCGCTAGCTAAGCTGTTTATGTGCCGCAGCGCAACTTACGGACTCGGTCCGACCCGCTGTGACCCCTGATTATAGCGCTATAAATGATACATTAATTATATGGGTTTGCGTATTTAATCCCTTTGTACGAGATAAGCCCAGATGATGGAGGATACGCCAGTACGATTGTCTCTTATGTGTTATTATTCCTCCGTTTAGGCTCAGATCGTTTGATGTTTGACTGCGCACTGACCGGAAATGCAAACTTCTTCTGACGTGTAACGAGTCTGTTTGAAAATGTAAGAAGTAGAAAGTACAGATACTTGTGTAAAAATGTAGGGAGTAAAAGTAAAAAGTAGTCAGAAAAATAAATACTTAAGTAAAGTACAGATACCTGAAAAATCTACTTAAGTACAGTAACGAAGTATTTGTACTTCGTTACTTCCCACCTCTGGAATCAGGGGTAAGCTGGAGGAGGAGGCTGCGGGAGAGGGATGTCTGGGCTTCTGCTCAGGATATATTTAATTTCATATCTGTTTGTTTCTTAGATTTAGACTAGTCAGGTAGTCTATTTTTTGAAATTAAAAAAAAAAAAATCTAATAATTTGCTTTGGATGTAGGCCACCAGGTAAACAGTAGAAGTCAACTTGTGTAGATGTCCAGTGAAATACTTGTGTCACCTTTAACATCATTCCTGTAAATACAGTTAAAATAGGGTAAAATTAGACTTACAAAACTGTAATTTGAGTGGATGCAAAAAAGATCAAATAAACAATGCATATTATAGTGAATGCAATTTTTATTTTAAAATGAATGAAATAAATGAGTGCAATCAAGTAAATAAAAATGGCCTCTGTCCAATAAATAAGGCTTCAAATTAAATCAATAAGATTTTTCCCGTCCAAAACAACTGAAACGTTTACAGACGATTCAGTTCATGGAGAGTTTCACGATTCAGAATGAACGCTATTATTAATGCAACCCCCCCCCCCCAAAAAAAAACAAAAACAAAATAAAAAACAAAAAAAAAATAAAAATAAAGGAGACTCCCATTGTCCACTTGTTAGCTAATAAAATTGAAATGGGGCAAAAATTGTGTGTTTCTAGGTCATCAACCGTACGTGTTATGTAGTATAAAAGCGCAACATAATTCTACGTGCGACTGGCTACTTTGAAAATGAGGGCTCACTTGACCGCAGTGTTAATGTTAGTTGTGTGACTTATGTTCCTTGTTTCTTGTTTCAGTTTTCATGCCTTTCCTGTTTGCGTTCCTGGCATGTTCAGTCATGTCCTGTATCACTTTGTTAGCTCTTGTCTTGTGTATTTAGTATTTATTTTTTACTTTCTTTGTATTGCTAGATTATATTCTGTGCTCCTCAGCATGTCCTGGTTTTTCCTGTTTGCCTGTGTGTGTATCTGCGTCTCAGTTCTTTGCCGTGCCATCATCAGTGAGTCCCCTACGAGATTCCTGCTGGTTCCAGTCCAGTTTGTTCATTCATGTGTTACCAGCAATAAAGACAAGAGTTTTTGAGTTGAAGTCCTTAAGTTGCTGAATTGCAGTTTACAAGTTTGTTGCTCTTCAGGCTGCTGTTTGGAATCAACCTCAAAAGGCTACATATAGAACTGCCTTTTAGGTCACGCATACTCTCATATCAACATTTTCTAGTGTGTTTCCAGCTTGGTTTCTTATTGAAAGACATAATATTAGTGATGTAGTATTGCAGCAGTAATCTATTATATGCAGTTCTTAAGGATGCAGAACAGGGATCTGTTCTCTGAATAATTATAAGGGATTTTAAATTTGGAGGAAAAAACTATTTAATAATTATTCCAACAGTGATCCTGAACAGGATAAGCAGAAGTGGATGGATGGATGGATGGATGGATGGATGACAGTTAAATCAACTCAAAGCCCAAAGATTTCTTAAGTTTTCCTTCTTAGAAAATATGTAAACTAACTACTAATCCATGACGCCTGTCCACTGTCTTTTTCAGTTTGGAGAGAAATATGGAAAAATTTTTGCCCTTCGACTCTTAGGTCGAAGAATTGTGGTCATTAATAGCTACAAGTTTGTGAAAGAAGCCCTGGTCCAACGAGGAGAAAACTTCATAGATCGTCCCACCATGCCATTGTTTGAAGTTATATTTGGAAATAAAGGTTGTGGTTTTTTTTTAGTTTTTATTTTCAGTTTTGTTTTAATACATTGAATAGCAGAATTGAGACACCAAATCAGTTAAATTAGTACATCCAGTCTAATTTTGTATATTTATGTTTTCAAAGGACTTGTAAGTTCAAATGGTTATCCGTGGAAGCAGCAGAGAAGATTTGCTCTTCATACACTTAGAAACTTTGGCCTGGGCAAGAAGACCCTGGAGTTATATGTCCAGCAGGAGTGCCAGTATGTCACAGAGGCTTTCACAGAGCATCAAGGTATTAAAAATCTATGCTATTTCATTTCAATTCAATTCAATTTTATTTATATAGCACCAAATCACAACAGTCACCTCAAGGTGCTTTATATTGTAAGGTAAAGACCCTACAATAATTACAGAGAAAACTCAACAGTCAAAATGACCCCCTATGAGCAGCACTTGGCGACAGTGGGAAGGAAAAACTCCTTTTTAACAGGAAGAAACCTCCAGCAGAACCAGGCTCAGGGAGGGGCAGTCATCTGCCGCGACCGGTTGGGGCTGAGGGGAGAGAGACAGGACAGGACAGGAAAAGGCATACTGTGGAAGAGAGACAGAGATGAATAATAACAAATGATTAACTGCAGAGTGGTGTATAAACAGAGTAAAAAAAGGTGAATGAAAAGAAACACCCAGTACATCATACGAACCCCCCAGGAGCCTTTGCCTATTGCAGCATAACTAAGAGATGGTTCAGGTGTCTGTCTCCCAAATCCAAATTGGGAGCTGGTTCCACAGAAGAGGGACCTGAAAGCTGAAGGCTCTGCCTCCCGTTCTACTCTGAAGTATCCTAGGAACCACAAGTAAGCCAGCAGTCTGAGAGCAAAGTGCTCTATTAGGGTGATACGGTACTATGAGGTCTTTGAGATAAGATGGGGCCTGATTATTCAAGACCTTGTATGTCAGAAGAAGAATTTTAAATTCTATTCTGGATTTAACAGGGAGTCAATGAAGAGAAGCCAATATGGGAGAAATTTGCTCTCTCTTTCTAGTCCCTGTCAGTACTCTAGCTGCAGCATTTTGGATCAGCTGAAGGCTTTTCAGGGAGCTTTGAGGACAGCCTGATAATAATGAATTACAGTAGTCCAGCCTAGAAGATGAATTCACTTTTCAGTACAGTAGTTTCTAATTTTAGAAATATTGCGTTTCTAATTTTAGAAATATTGCGCATATGCAAAAAAGCAGTCCTACATTTGTGATTTGAAGGACATATCCATAAAAAATGACTCCAAGATTTCTCACAGTGTTACTGGAGGTCAAGGTAATGCCATTCAGACTAAGTATTTGGTTAGACAACATGATTTGTGGGGCTGAGTACAAGAACTTCAGTTTTATCTGAATTTAGAAGCCAGAAATCAGAGGTCTTCCGGTTCCTGCAGTTTAACTAATTGATGTGTGTCATCTGGCTTCATCGATATCATCTGCATAACCATGAAAATTGATGCAATATTTTCTAATAATACTGCCTAAGGGAAGCATGTATAGTGTAAATAAAATTGGAACTAGTACAGAACCCTGTGGAACTCCATAATTAACCTTAGTGTATGAAGAAGACTCCCCATTTAGATGAACAAATGGGAGTCTATTACATATGATTCAAACTGCTGTAGCGCAGTACCTTTAACACCTATGGCATGCTCTAATCTCTGTAATAAAATATTATGATCAACAGTATCAAAAGCTGCACTAAGGTCTAATAGGACAAGCACAGAGATGAGTCCACTATTAGAGGCCATGAGAAGATCATTTGTAACCTTCACTAATGCTTTTTCTGTACTGCAGTGGTTCTCAAATCCAGGCCTCGTGGCCCAATGTCCTGCAGGTTTTAGATGTGTCTCTGCTTCAACACACCTGAGTCAAATAAAGAAGTCATTAGCAGGACTCTTCAAATAAACCATTCCTCAGCAGATGATCAGTTAGCTGTTTAACAACTACTCTTCCAAGATTTTTTGAGAGAAAAGGAAGGTTGGAGATTGGCCTTGTTTGATCCCACAGGTATTTTTACCTCTGTGACAGCTACTCCGTTTCATAGGGTCCAGGCCACATCTTCAGCGGGGTATTACCCTCTTCTGAATTCTGTGACACTACTTAAGCTGTGGCGGGGAGACTTGTATGGCTTCTAACCACTGATAATCCTAATCTCTGCCCCGCTTCCTCTATACTCCGATGCCGCCGGTCATGAAGGCTCGCACAGCTGACCCCAAAATATAGTCCAAATTAGTTGTAGTGGCTCACCCCTTGATCAGTGCACTTGTTACCGACCAGATTCTTTTATTGGCTCGGACAGTGAGCCCAAGGGACATAAGTAAAGTTGAAGTGGAGGTTTAAAGACTAGTGTGACCACACAAAGCTAGATGTCGGAGCTTAACTTGCCTAGAATTTTACTGTTGCATGGACATAAACGTACCGATAACGGGAAAATAATTCTCAAAAGAATTATGCTGACTTTTTAGAGTCAAATTTTATTATGCAGGTTTCAGCTCAAGCAGTTTGCATTTAGCTCAAAATCAATTCCTAATTAATTCCTCAAATTCAGTAATCAATTCACTTAATTTTGATCAAAATGAGTACTTAAGAGCTAGGTTGATGAAGAAGGGGCTTGAAAATGTCCAATTGTTTAAAATCCTTTTGAGGGAAGAAAAGACTTGTTGGCGCCTGGTCAAAAGCGACCACACCCAAAGTACAGTCCAATTCAACTGCCTCAGTGAAGAGGAGAAAAAGGGGAAGTCCACAGAAAGATGTTTTCTGTCCTTCGGTCCTCTCTGTAATCCTCACTTCTTAATTCAGAACTCTTCTCTGACTTAGTCCAAAGTCCAAAGATAGAAATTCTAAAGCAAGGTCACATCCAACCTCAGTCGGCAGGGAGAATCCAGCAGAACTGTTCAAAGTCGAATTAATCCGTGGAGGGTTTGGTCCAGTCCTCTCAGCGGAGCAGTTCTAGTCTAGGGAAGAAGCTCCTGTAATTCTCGACTGTTGCTCCTGTGCATCCTCTTTATATATCCTAATTCTAAGACACAGCCTATTTTCTAAACATCATCATGACAGTTATCACCCCATTCCTGATATCCTTTTAGGGTGTTTGACTAAGACATTACTTCATTCCTAGTTATCACCCCACTGTCCATACCCATTTATGGGACGGTTGGGCTTAACCATTACTTCATTGGGCCTTTTAGGTTCTTTTCAGATACTTTTCCATTCTGAACATGCCTGGACATGTTTCTAACTTTGCTCTGCGCATCTCCAGGCAACAGCTTTCAGTTCCTCATTTTACCCTGCTCAGTGATTCTCCAAGATTTCACAACTTCCTTAACTTGTTGTGCTTAAAAATCATTTCTGTATTACACACATTCTTAACAACTTAGAAATCATACAGATTATTTGTTACATTACATAGATCAACTTTATCATTTTATATATATCAAAATTATGATTGTCCACATAGTACCAGGCATAGGCCATCAAATAACCAAGATCTCAACCTCAACTGATTTCATTCGACAGCCTGTAATTAGCTGAGACAGCTGGGTCAAGTGATGCCTTTTTAAGTAATGGTTTAATTTCGACCACCTTAAAAGCCTGTGGTACATTGCCAACTAATACAGACAGATTGATCATATTTAAGATTGAAGCATCAACTAATGGAAGGACTTCTTTGAGCAGTCTAGTAGGAATCACTGTGAATCATAATTTATTCATTTTTTATATTTAAGTGCTTATTACATGGACTTGTTTTGAAACTGATTTAAAAGAAAATCACCATTCTCTGTGATAGACCTGAAGTTATGAGGCTGATTTGTACAAGTCAATAGGAATTGCTTACTTTATTTTGATAAGGGGTACTTGGTTTACTTGGGGTCCTGTGTCATATCCAAATGTTCTGTTTTCATTTACAGGAAAGCCCTTTAATGCCCAGCCACTGATTAACAATGCTGTGTCAAACATCATCTGCTGTTTGGTGTTTGGGAATCGATTTGAGTACACCGACAAGCAGTACCAGTCCATTATTCGTAACTTCAGTGAAATTTTGCACTTACAGGAAACCATAGTGACACAGGTAAACCTCCTTCTAATATGCTACATCATGCAATAGTCATGTTAAATCAGGATTTATGCAAAATGCATAATTCACATTTACTTAAACAACTTAAATAAGTGTACTTAAACACCTCTACTGTAAAATGATGTCCTTCTTAAATCTTTCTCAGTTTAAGTTGAGTTTGTATCCCAATGATCCTGGGAGTTATGTTTTTGGAGCACAGTTTCCTGGTAGGGTCTCTAATGACAAACAAGGACTGATTGAAAATCGACACCAAGGGGAACAAATTAAATAAAGAAAGCCTGTCTTATTGTCAGGCCTGGAAGTGAAGGTCAAAGGTGAGCATTTTCAGGATATGTCCTCAAGATGGTTTCACTTGTGATCCATATAGAGTTCAAAGCCCGTGTGGGCAATCACAAAGATAGAAAAAATCTTAGAGATTAGGAGAATCAGCTTGGCTGACCTTTACCTGAGCAATGTTCTTTTACTGGATCTCTTCATTGGATTCTCCATAATAGAAATATTTGAGCAAAAGAGTGTTTAGAAGTACTCATGGTTCCCATGATGATAATAAAGTTCTATTTTATTCTATTCTATTCTACAAGTCAAATCAAGTTTGTTGACCTTTCCTTAAAATATTTTTCCCCTTGTAAGTTATATTTCTACCACCACCTCTGCTGTTTTCTGTTAGATTTCAATGCTCTGACTACAATGTCTCTTTCTATGTGGCGCAAACAGACGTGGATCTCTCTTTGAATGTTAATGTTTATTTATTTGTTAAAAGATGATTTAATCAGATTTCCAAAGTGTTGAATGATTTAATAACTGTTCTCCTGTTCTGTAGATGTACAACATAATGCCCTGGCTGATGAATTGGCTGCCTGGACCTCATAAGAAGATGTTCACTCTGGTACAACAGATAAATGACTTCATAGAAATCAGGATCAGAGAACACAGAGAAAACCTTAACCCAGCATTACCAAGAGACTATATTGATGCCTTTCTGATAGAGATGGGAAAGGTGAGCTTTGGGCTTGAATTCTATTGTGTTTGGTGTTTGGTCTTGTAATGAAATATACCAACAGATTTTAATTTCTGCTGTTTGTGTCTCTGATAGAATGAGAACAAGAATTCAAGTTTTGCTCTCAGCAACTTACGTGCTTGCACCATGGACCTGTTTTTTGCTGGAACTGAAACTACTACCATGACTTTACTCTGGGGGCTGCTTTACATGATCTATTACCCTGACATACAAGGTGTGTTTGTGTAACATCCAATATTACTGTGTATTTTATAAAAAGTCTTGTCATGACTTTGCATTGCTGGTGGTCTCTCACACATCAGTCTTAAAGAAAAAGTAGGTTGTGTAAGTCATCTATGTAATGCACAAAATAGTTTATTATAGTCTTGTGTGTGTGTGTGTATATATATATATATATAATAATTTTTATGATATTTTTATATTTAGGTTTCAGTTTGGATTCAGTTCGTTTCCAGAGTAGGTCTAATTGTCTAAGTTTAGTTAACAAATTAGCAAATACTGAAACTGATGTATATTTTTTTATTTATGTTGGTAGTTGTGTAATAATTCAGTATCAGTAATAAGTTTAGATTTTTTTTTTTTTAATTTATTTTTACTTTAGTGACCTGGAGTGGTTTTACTCACTCTCTCACTCAGCCTTAGCTAACTGTAATAATCTTGACACAGACTCTCATTGTTTCCTGTTCACTGTGCAGAGAGAGTCCAGGCTGAGATCGATGCTGTGGTCGGTTCATCCAGACAGCCCTCTCTGACTGACAGAGAAAACATGCCCTATACTTATGCTGTTATTCATGAGATACAGAGAATGGCCAACATCGTCCCCCTCAACGTGGGTCGTATGGCAACCAAGGACACTACAGTGGATAAGTACACAATCCCAAAGGTACACAATCTATAAGAATTTCTGGCAGTATAACTGTTGAATAAAATATTTCTGGTCCAGCCACTTGAGACTGGCTCCAAAAGTTGATCCCCCACACCCTCATGTTAAAATACCCAACTAAACAACTAAAACACATTTAAAGCCTGGATTAAAAATAGTTCTAATATCTGTGGATAGTGTCCTGATTCCTAACAACTGTACTGTGGGTGAATATTTTTATAAGTCACCATCTGGATATTTAAGATTTAAAGTTAGAGGTGTGGCTTCCTGTGCAGACACAGGAAACAGTGAATTCTCTCTGCTAGGCCTCATCTCAACTAATTTTGTACTGAACTGACACCATGTGTGTGCCATCTTCCATATAGTAACTTCTGACTCCAAAAAACCAACATGGTGGCCAAAACCAAAGGAGGACTTCACAGTGGCTGTGTCCATCTTTTAGTCTGTTTTGTGCCCTCACTGTTTGGTTTTTCATTTCTGTGCTGCTGTAGGTACTTGTAGTGATGCAATATGGTGGGCCAGATAAAAATCAATTCCCCATAAATGAAAGGCTACTTCTGCAATGATTCATAAATACACACAATGAGACCTTTCAGGATGTACCCTGTCTTTTGTCCTATGACAGCTAGGATAGGCTCCAAATCCTAAAAAAAAAATCCAGCATTTTATCAAAACATCTGGCATCACCTGGTGAAGTCACACAATCTTCAAAACCAATTTAGATTTTTTTTTGTTTCAGTATTTCAGTTCTTACAATTAGTTTTAATGATATTTTTTCAGGGTACCGTGATCCTGGCTACCCTGGATTCAGTCCTACACGATGAGTCGATGTGGGAAACTCCACACTCTTTCAACCCTCAACACTTTCTGGACAGGGATGGTAAATTTCGCAAGAGAGACGCCTTCCTTCCATTTTCTGCAGGTTTGTTGAATGTTAACACCCCTTATGCTGTTTTAGCTAAAACAAAATATCATGTATCATTGGCTTGTTGCAGAAATGCAGTAAAATCTGTGATACAAGTGGATATCTTGTAAATTGTTTGAATAAAACTTGTGTCTTGTGAATTCTCAGGTAAGCGTGTGTGTCTTGGAGAACAGCTGGCCCGGATGGAGTTATTTTTGTTTTTCACCTCCATCCTTCAAAGGTTCTCTCTGTCACCACCTGCTGGAGAGCAGCCCAGTCTGGAGTTTCGGATGGGAGGCACCCGTTGTCCCAAACCTTACCGCCTCTGTGCTGTAACACGTTGATACATCAGCTGCCTTAACCCGATTATGTCTTTTTCTCGGCACAATGAATTACTGTCTTCCATCACATTTGTCATATAATGCATTGTATATATATCTGCCATACTATTTTCATCCTATAGCATCAGTAACAAATAATTTGTAAATTTTCTTCATTTTACCCTGGAGACCAAAAACTAGTAAGAATTAAGCAGAGGTGGCAAAAGTACTGACATTCTGTACTTAAGTAGAAGTACAAGTACTTATGTTAAAAAATACTTTAGTAAAAGTCGAAGTACTGGTTCAACTTCTCTACTTAAGTAAAAGTAAAAAAGTACAGGCTCTGAAATGTACTCAAAGTAAGAAAGTAAAAGTAGTTCTTTGGAGGACGTTTCTACCTGCTATTTTTGTGTAAAACAAACCGAACCTCATTATATATTATTGTAATAATATAAAATAGTACATGAGAATACAAATGTTATTCCAATCTAAATTTTAATTCTAATGAATGTACTCAGCTTGAATCTGTTATGTAGGACACAAACTGTGAAAGGGAATTTAAACACAGCTCTATTCTCCATGTCCTCCATAGTAGAGGGTGACTGTGCCTCCACCTAAACACCCAGTATTTCACAGCTATCTGAGCTGATCTCCATCCCCTACACTGACAGCATACAGGCTGTAGAAATGTTGGATTCAGTGAATGAATCTCAGCATCAGCAGCTTTGATTCAAACTCATCTCTGCTGCACTGATGTAACCTGTAACTCTGACCATGAACACAAACACTGTGCTCCAGTCCAACACAGAGCTTTACTGTAAATACAGTACAACAAACTAACCTATTTATTAAACACTAAACTGCAGTATTTTCATACAATCTTTGAATTACACGTCAGCATACTTCAGTTTATTTTCCGGTCCTTACCTTTAATTCTAACCTCTCTTCTTCCTCTCCTGTCCTCTTTCTCCATCTCTGAGTGAACTTCTCTCTCTTTGCTCTCCCTGAAATACAGCAGTTCTTCTTTTAGCTAGCAGACACACTGTGTGACAAACTGCACACACTTTGTGTGTTTGCTGATATTTGTTGAGCATTTAGAAACGTTGCATTTACCTGCCACACGTGACTCCCTTCATGCTCGCTCCTCTTCAGTAGCGCTAGCTAAGCTGTTTATGTGCCGCAGCGCAACTTACGGACTCGGTCCGGCCCGATTATAGCGCTATAAATGATACATTAATTATATGGGTTTGCGTATTTAATCCCTTTGTACGAGATAAGCCCCGGTGATGGAGGATACGCAGTACGATTGTCTCTTATATGTTATTATTCCTCCATTTAGGCTCAGATCGTTTTATATTTGAAGGCGCACTGACCGGAAATGCAAACTTCTCTCTGACGTTAAAAAGTAACGAGTCTGTTTGAAAATGTAAGAAGTAGAAAGTACAGATACTTGCGTAAAAATGTAGGGAGTTAAAGTAAAAAGTAGTCAGAAAAATAAATACTTAAGTAAAGTACAGATACCTGAAAAATCTACTTAAGTACAGTAACGAAGTATTTGTACTTCGTTACTTCCCACCTCTGGAATTAAGTGAGGCGAAAAGGAGAAATTACATTATTTCACCACATTCCAATCATGTCTGATCGATGTGCACAATTAAATCAAGTTAATTCAAAAGACTTTTTGTAAAGGCTGATTGGATTGAGGGTTTTGAAGGTGTTTTACTAAAAATGGAAATAAATAAAAATAAATGTGCTGCCATTTTGTGCCATTGCAGTTGTACTGTGTGAATCTATGTAGAAATCTTTTCACCATAGTCTGATATTTGCACTTTTTGCCTTCATTCACACTGGGCAGAGGACACACTGAAGATTTTGCTGGTTTCCCTCAAAACAAAATATTATTTATTAAAAAGTAGGTAAATTACTATATTTTTTTTAAAAAAAAAGGGAACCTCACCATTACCTGTGAATTTACTAAAATTTACCATAAGATCCAGATAAAGAAAAATGCTCTTTTAAAAGAAAAGTGTCCAGGCAGATTTAGAGGGTTTTGCATTTGGACTCTTCATGTTTCTACATTCATTTAAAAAATCTACAACAAAAACGCCTTCTGAAAAGTAGATTGTGCATAGATAAACTCTTTGCTCTCATGTAACATTTTATTGTTTCCTGTGCTCATCATATCTATAATGAAAACAACAGCACACAACTGCGGTGTCTCCATAACAACCGTCAACAGAGAAGAACATGTAAGTGCAAGACTTGCACATCACATCAGTAAAACTTGTATAAATTTGAAAGGAAAACTGATATATCAAATATATTACTTAGGATAAAATTAGATACTTGGATAAATGTAGTTGATGACCCCTGCTATAGAAGAACCCCTCTCAGCCCCTGGTAGGAAAGACTTAAAATTATTGGTTTATTGTTTTCAAAGTCTAATTAAAAAAAAAAAAATGGTTGTGTGATTTCTGCTTGGCTGTGCAACTTGTGTCCCAGATAATGTACCACATTCACATCTGCTCTATGGTTTGTAGTAGCAAAATGTTTCTCAATTCAATTCAATTCAATTCAATTTTATTTATATAGCGCCAAATCACAACAAACTGTCGCCTCAAGGCGCTTTGTATTGTGGGTAAAGACCCTACAATAATACAGAGAAAACCCAACAGTCAAAACGACCCCCTATGAGCAGCACTTGGCGACAGTGGAAAGGAAAAACTCCCTTTAAACAGGAAGAAACCTCCAGCAGAACCAGGCTCAGGGAGGGGCAGTCATCTGCCGCGACCGGTTGGGCTGAGGTGAGAGAAAGACATGCTGTGGAAGAGAGCCAGAGATTAATATCAATTAATGATTAAATGCAGAGTGGAGTATAAACAAAGTAAATAAGGTGAATGAGAAACAGTGCATTATGTGAACCCCCTAGCAGACTAGGCCTATAGCAGCATAACTAAGGGATGGTTCAGGGTCACCTGATCCAGCCCTAACTATAAGCTTTATCATAAAGGAAAGTTTTAAGCCTAATCTTAAAAATAGAGAGGGTGTCTGTCTCCCGAATTCAAGCCGGGAGCTGGTTCCACAGAAGAGGCGCCTGAAAGCTGAAGGCTCTGCCTCCCATTCTACTCTTAAGTATCCGAGGAACCACAAGTAAGCCAGCAGTCTGAGAGCGAAGTGCTCTGTTGGGGTGATATGGTACTATGAGGTCTTTGAGATAAGATGGTGCCTGATTATTCAAGACCTTGTATGTGAGGAGAAGAATTTTAAATTCTATTCTAGATTTAACAGGGAGCCAATGAAGAGAAGCCAATATGGGAGAAATCTGCTCTCTCTTTCTAGTCCCTGTCAGTACTCTAGCTGCAGCATTTTGGATCAGCTGAAGGCTTTTCAGGAAGCTTTTAGGACAGCCCGATAATAATGAATTACAATAATCCAGCCTAGAAGTAATAAATGCATGAATGAGCTTTTCAGCATCACTCTGAGAAAGGATGCCTCATGCCCACTATCTTTTGTGGCATCAGGTCTGACACAGAAAAAATGCAGATGCAGACTCACATCAGTATTGTACTTGTCACATCATGAGTATGCACGTGTCTGCTTGGGTCCAAGTACTGAAATTTTTTTTTCATTGGCGGAAGCCCCCATCCAAACATTGGTGTACTTTCATTTTGTTGTGACTGCGAAGTTGTCCACACAAACACTACACTACACGGGTCGTCATAAGCCAGGAATTCATGGTGTAAAATCTGGAAAAATGGAAAATCTTGTAGATTTGTACACTGATGATTTGCTTATTAGCTCATCTGAATCAACAGTGTCTGTCCCAAACCTCCTCCAGTTTTACAAATGCATTTGTGGTTTAGCCTTTTTGTTGCCAACATGATTTGTTTCATCCACATCAATTAGTTAAACTGCAGGAATGTCTTAAAGATATTAAGGCCTGGATGACCTCTAATTTCCTGCTTCTAAATTCAGATAAAACTGAAATTCTTGTTCTCGGCCCCACAAATCTTAGAAACATGGTGTCTAACCAGATACTTACTCTGGATGGCATTACTTTGGCCTCCAGTAACACTGTGAGAAATCTCGAAGTCATTTTTGACCAGGATATGTCCTTCAATGCACATATTAAACAAATATGTAGGACCGCTTTTTTGCATTTACGCAATATTTCTAAAATTAGAAACATCCTTTCTCAGAGTGATGCTGAAAAGCTAATTCATGCATTTATTACTTCTAGGGTGGACTATTGTAATTCAATATTATCAGGCTGTCCTAAAAGCTCCCTGAAAAGCCTTCAGCCAATCCAAAATGCTGCAGCTAGAGTACTGACAGGGACTAGAAAGAGAGAGCATGTTTCTCCCATATTGGCTTCTCTTCATTAGCTCCCTGTTAAATCTAGAATAGAATTTAAAATTCTTCTCCTCACATACAAGGTCTTGAATAATCAGGCACCATCTTATCTCAAAGACCTCATAGTAACCATATCACCCCAGCAGAGAACTTCGCTCTCAGACTGCTGGCTTACTTGTGGTTCCTAGAATACTTAAGAGTAGAATGGGAGGCAGAGCCTTCAGCTTTCAGGCGCCTCTTCTGTGGAACCAGCTTCCAGCTTGGATTCGGGAGACAGACACCCTCTCTATTTTTAAGATTAGGCTTAAAACTTTCCTTTATGATCAAGCTTATAGTTAGGGCTGGATCAGGTGACCCTGAACCATCCCTTAGTTATGCTGCTATAGGCCTAGTCTGCTGGGGGGTTCACATAATGCACTGTTTCTTCTCATTCACCTTATTTACTTTGTTTATACTCCACTCTGCATTTAATCATTAATTGATATTAATCTCTGGCTCTCTTCCACAGCATGTCTTTTCTCTCCCCTCAGCCCAACCGGTCGCGGCAGATGACTGCCCCTCCCTGAGCCTGGTTCTGCTGGAGGTTTCTTCCTGTTAAAAGGGAGTTTTTCCTTCCCACTGTCGCCAAGTGCTGCTCATAGGGGGTCGTTTTGACTGTTGGATTTTCTCTGTATTATTGTAGGGTCTTTACCCACAATACAAAGCGCCTTGAGGCGACAGTTTGTTGTGATTTGGCGCTATATAAATAAAATTGAAAAAAAAAAAATTGACTTTTAAGTTTAAGGAAACTCCATTCTCCCCATTCCATCACAGCAGATGGTTCAGTCCATGTGGTTGGCCTCTGCATTTAATCTGGCTCCACCCTCAGCCTGATGGGCAAAGGGAGGCTTTGTGAAATGGTTGAAGCAATTGTGTCGGTGTTGTGCAAAAGTGATTTCTAATGTTTCACCGTGTTTTTTTATGTGTAATATTTTTGCTTATAATGGTAAATAGAATGTAGTCAACAGGATTTATGAAGGGCTCATATATGACAAAAAAAATTTACCTGTTTGTGTATCACAATACCTAAATACTGCTTGACTATATTTATTCTTTTGCTGAATTTCTTTGTATTGTGGCAACATTTTTTGTAGTAGGAAAAAGCCCTGGAATTGTCCCTTTCAGTCTTGGTGCTACAAGTTTAATACAATACACGAGTATTTTGTAACAAAAGTAACAAAAGCAAAAGAAAACAAACTGTTTCATTATGACCTCATCAATCTGCATGCTGAGAGTTCCATAGAATGATAATGTATGAAAGGAAAGAACATTCTAAAGATCACAGGACTTTTCTCATTATAAAGCTGACACTTCCAAAGCAGAAGTCATTTCACTGTCTTTCTATTGTGAGTGCACAGCCAAAGTCAGAGCTCGAAGTTTGGATTTCCAAACGTCTTCTATTGCCTTAAACCTATGATAAAATAAAATACAGAATATATCAATAAAAATATATATAATTACATTGCAATCTGAACAAATACATTATAAATTAAATACAAATAATAAATAATTAAATAGAAAGGTAATGTCAGATATCATGACTAATAATACTAGGAAGAAACAGGACCAAGTTATTGAGACCAAATAAATTTGTTCACATTTTAGCAGAGGTGGCAAAAGTACAGACATTCTGTACTTAATTAGAAGTACAAATACTTTAAAAAAAAAAAAAAACACTTTGGTAAAAGTTGAAGTACTGGTTCAACTTCTTTACTCAAGTAAAAGTGAAAAAGTACAGGCTCTGAATTGTACTCAAAGTAAGAAAGTAAAAGGAGCTATTTCTACCAGCTTTTTTCTGTGTAAAGCTATCTGGACCTGCTATCTTGATATAATAAGATTAATTAATATTACATGAGAATACAAACATTATTCCAATCTAAATTTGAATCAGCTTGAATGTGTCATGTAGTACACAAGCTGTGAAAGGGAATTTAAAAACAACTCTATTTTCTGTTGCCTACATAGCAGAGGGTCACTGCGCCTCCACACCGAAACACAAAAATGAGGATACTCAGGGGTTCCAGTGGGATTCAGAAGGTGGGGGAACCCTAAGATCAGTTGTAGTGGCTCCACATGGGGAGAAAAATCACAACTTTGTCTTGTGAGCGCCAGTAAATGTTCTTGGTGTGCAGGCTGTGATCAGCTGAGCTGTGTTGCTGCCTGAAGTTTACACTCCTCTCTGCACTGCACAGCATACACTATGTTGCTTAGCCTGCGTTTGGGGGTTTTGTCCTTGGGACCAGTTTGAGACTTAAAGTGTGTCTGGGATGTCATGCTTGGAGCAAATTCTCCTGCATTTCTCTGACAAAGCTGCTACGTAAGAGATAATGTTAGTTGGTGTCTGCCTTTCTTTCCTGTGCATCTCCTCTGATTTGACGAAGGCCCAATTGGAATAACCACATGTGTTTTGAGGACGCCACTGTTCACATTTTGTACTGAGAACAAAGATCTTTTGAAAGAGGCCATCTATGTCCACTGTGAACGGCCAGCATTGAACAGAGGTGGTGGCTCATTATAGCAGCTGTCAGCTTCCTAAAATACAGCCTAGAGATCCCTTCCAGGTGCCTCAAACCCCACTCACACCTATTGAGGTCACCTGAAGTGACAAGGTCTCACAAATCTCACAGTGCTTTCACAGGAAACTCTTTGTGCTAATGACCCACAGAAGTCCAGAAAGTACTATGACCTGGATGACTGAGTAGCTACACAGACAATGGGTCAACAACCACCTCCAAAGGGGACAACCCCCACTAGGGTTTAAATAAAGTCCAGTCACCTTTTATGAAGTTCTTGAGAACAGCAGGAACGACACTTTGCCCGTCAACAGCGAGCAGCAGGTGGAAGCTATCAGAGATCAAAAAGCATCCAATTTCACCAAATTATGCTGTATATGCATATGGTCAATACGGCTCCTATGACCATGGCTGCAACCATCTTTACTTGACACACTCACCCACAGGTAAGTGCTTGCAAACTTCAATACCCATGAAAAAAAGAGCCAAATTTGAAATATTTTAAACTGATCATCAGAATGTTCCTATTTGATTGACTGTCATTTAATATTTCAAGATAAAACAGTCAGATGATCTCTTTCTTTAGAGACTGCATTGTGTCTGGGCTCATATTACAGTAGACCTGGCCTACACAAAGATCATTAACACTTTCACACTCAATCAAACCGTCTGACAAATATTCTTGTTGTTCCCGATTATCAGAAATCATTCAAATTTATAACTTCATTGGTGTTTTCAATCTTTTAGTCCTATTTGAAAGCTTGAGGTTCAGATCAGTAGTTCAAACTAAGACATCAAAATATACTGTGGACCAAAATCTGTACATGTTTTGTTAAGCTGTAATCTTTACAGGGATTCTGCTGTAGAAACATGCACAGGTAGAGTCGAAGGCTGCAGTGCTGCAAGGCTGGCTGCTCGTCACTGCCTCTGTTACCTGTTGAAGATGAGGCTCTGGCTGCTGGGCTGGGGGTCAGCATGTGCTCAGCTTCATCACCACTCTGGGTTCTTGGCTGACTCTGTGTTGTCTGTGCAGATACATGCAAAGAGCTGAAGTTGTGTTAGCAGTGTAACACACCTGTTTCTGTCCTGGAGGCAGTTTTCAGTTTACATCCAGCTTTTGTCCTTTTGCGGAATAAAAAAAAAGTATTGTCCATATACTCTTCTCATGAAAAGCTGTAGACGGCTCCACCGTTTTCATCCTCCTGCACAGGAGCTCAAGTCAGCTGATTGTAGCAGGAAGAAAAAAGCATGTAGTTTTATTTTTATTTTCCCTTTTTGCCTGCCCGATGTGCAGATAACTGGAGGACCCAAGCATTAACATAATTGCAACTGTAATGTCATTAGTCAATTTAGCACAGTAATGAGTTATGTTATTTTGTTACTGAAAAATGTCATGTAATTACATTGATGCATTCCTTTGGAACACATTACAACCAACACTGCTGGTGAGGGTCACCATTCCACCGCAAACCAACATGCAGGAGGCACAGCGTTCACTCGCCCATCAAATAAATGTGGAGCAGATAAAGTGGCACTCCTTAGTTATTGTACTTGGTGACTGTAACAGAGGAAACCTCAGCCTGGAAGTGCCCAAATATAGACAGTTTATTAAGTGCCTGACCAGACAAGACAATATTCTAGTTCCCTGTTAGACTACAGTAAGCAATGCTATCACGTGGTCCCTGTGACGTGCTTGATAACGAGATGTCAATCCAAATATGAGACCTGAAATGATCCTAATATGTTGCAAACTGACCACAAAGAGAGGCAACCTGGCTGTACACATAATCAAGGCTACGAAAAAGATTTAAAAAAAAGAGCCTTTGACATATTTAAGCTTCTCTCATATTTAATTCAATTCAGTTTTATTTATATAGTGCCAAATCACAGTCGCGTCAAGGTGCTTTTTAATTGTTGGTAAAGACCCTACAATAGAGAAACAGAGAAAATCCAACAGTCAAAACGACCCCCTATGAGCAGCACTTGGTGACAGTGGGAAGGAAAAACTCCCTTTAACCCTTGTGCTCCCACTGCGTTTGAATTCACGAGTGTGTTTCTGGGGTATGAAGGACCCCCTCCGTAAGGTCTGCAATGGGGACTCGCAAACGCGTGATACATACGTGGGTCTCAGGTGGGGTCGAACCGACCCCCTGACAGAGTGAATCCCCATAGTGGCAGCTTAGGTCCTGTGTGTGTGTGTGTCTGTGTGTCTGTGTGAGTGTGTGTCTGTGTGCGCGTGCATGCGTGCGTGCGTGCGCGCGCGAGTGTCCCCGTCACACGCGGTGCAATGACTATCGCTGGCCACAGGGGGTCCCGTTGAGCTGGGAGACCTGGGGTAATATATATATGTATATGTATATGTATATATATATATATATATATGTATATATATGTATATGTATATATGTATATATAAAAACAACAACAAGATTAACCTTAATAATAATAATAATAATACCAATGATAATAATATTATATACAATGTACATGATGTGCCTGTGTGTTGAGCCTTAACAGGCCGGACTATTTACAATATATTATATATTATCCTACAATGTGTAGGTTATTGTGGTTTTTGTTGGGAGCAGTGATGGTTATACAGTCTTACAGCTGCTGGAAGGAAGGGTCGACGATAACGCTCCTCTGTGCCTTTAGGATGCAGCAGTCTGTCACTGAAGGAGCTCTCCAGCTCAGCAACAGCTTCATGCATGGGGTGGGAGACCTTGTCCATCAGTGATGTTATTTTGGTCAGAGTCCTTCTGTCTCCCACCACCTGCACTGAGTCGAGAGGACATCCTAGGACAGAGCTGGCTTTCCTGATGAGCTTGTCTATCCGCTTCCTCTCACCTGTAGATAAGCTGCTGCTCCAACATACTGCTGCATGAAAAATGACTGATGCTACTACAGTGTCATAAAAGGTCTTCAGGAGCACCCCCTGCACTCCAAAAGTGTGTGTGTATGTGTGTTTACTTTCTCTGGACCAGCTCAGGTCACACTGTTACAATTTCAGCCTCCGAGTGAGACTTTTGACCTGCGTAAGATCCAGTCCTGAGGTGCCTCAGTGGCCATTTGATTTGTTGGTTTGTGGTGTGAATAAATAGGCGCTACAGCGCCGTTCCCAGCGCCGTGTTGGCAGGTGCACATTTTGCTGCCAAAGCGGACAGCCTGCGCAGCGTTTTTTTTGTGACTGTGAAGTGCAGAAATTGCCAGGAGAGTTTGTAGCTGAGAAATGTGCAAGTTTTGAGCGCCTTGAAATGTGCAGATTGTTTTGCTGCTGTGATTTTTGTTGATAAACGTGAGTTTGGGCTGTTGTTTTTGCAGGGAGTTGTTGTGGAGCGCTCCCCCTAGTGGCGTTGAGTGTGATGACAGTGTTCGGGCCGGTGAGCCTATGGCAACCAAGTGGAATGCGCTGAGGCGTGTGTGTGTGTGTGTTGGTGGCGTGTGTTTGTGTGTGTTTGTGAGTTAGTGTATTTGTTAAGTAAATGTGTTTGTGAGTTGTGGGTATTGTAGGCTTGCTTAGGTTGTAGTTGTGCGTTTTGTGTGTAAAGGTGAGTGTAAATGAAAGTGGTCGGGCAGTGGGCTCGAACCAGCGCTGTTTGGTTTGTAGGTCGGGAGTCCAGAATGCCGGCCCCTTTAGGCTCAGGGGCGGGGAAAGGCTCGGAGTGTGATGGCGGCGCAATTGAAAGGCGTCTGCGGGAGCGGTGCACTGACCCGCGGTTGCCAAGTGGGATATGCATGCCAGAGGATAGAGGCAGGCGAGACCTTTCCGGCAATATGCGTGATTTGAGTATAGGAGATGCGCTTTAGGAGTTAAAGCAAAAGAATGGTGATATTTTGATTACCCAGAATGCATTGCAACCAGGAAGTAGTGTTTTTTTGGTGAAGGGAAGGCCGTAGAGAGCTGGGACGACTTCCAGCTGGGTGTTTTGGAGCGTGGCCGTCCCACTGGTGCCACCCACATGCTGGTGCGGCTTGCGGTTGGTGAGATAGCAACCAGGAAGTGGTGTATTTTTGGGGCCATGTGGTGAAGGGCAGGCCGTAGAGAGTTGTTAGCACTTACTACCTGGGGTTTATTGGGCATGCCAGTTCCAGCTGCACAACCCGCATGCTTGGTGGGCCTTGCGGTTGCGGAGATGCCTTTCCAGGCAGGTTCTGTTGGTTCTGTGGACAAGTTATCCATATATTGTTGGACTAATTTTGGTAGGCTTGGCCACTCCTGGGAAACATGGAGAGGAAAACAAGCTCATCCTCAAGATAGAAAAGACTACAGAGATCATGGCTGACTTCAGGAGGAAAGCCCCTCGACTGCACCCCCCTCGCCATCAGGGGCACTGAAGTGCAGAGAGTGGACAGCCACAAGTTCCTTGGCCTTCACGTATCATCTGACCTGAGCTGGTCTACGAAGACTGCAGCCACTGTGAAAAAAGGCTCAGAAGCGACTGCACTTCATCAGGCTGCTCAGGAAGGCTGGGCTGAGCTGCCGCCCCCTCACACAAGCCTACAGAGGCCTGGTGGAGAGCATCCTCACCACTGGCATCTCAGTGTGGTATGGCAACACCACTCAGGCTGAGAGGAAGGCTCTGCAGAGAGTCGTGAAAACTGCTGAAAACATTATCAGGACTAAACTCCCATCAGTGGACACAATTTACACACAACGATGCAAAAAGAGGGCACAGCACATAATCAGAGACCCATACCACCCTGCCCACTTTCTCCTCAGGCCCAAACACACAACAAACAGCCTGAGGAAAAGATGAGCAGACAGCATCATCACACACAGAACTAGATTCTGCAAAAGCTTCTTCCCTGCCACAGTCAGACTGATGGCAGAGCAAAGGACTGCTCACAGCCAAAATCCACTGTGCAGCACTCCTCACACAGCTAAAACCTCATGTGCAACATTTTCTTTATTTATTCAGTTATTAAAATAACACTTGTTGGTGCAATATCTGTCAGGTGTGCATGTGCAATTTATACTGTGTTCTTTGTAACACTAAGTGTGCAATAACCGCTGTTCAGTATCCATCAACCTTCCATCTTTTGTATTTTTGTATATGTGTGCATATACATATATATATTTATGTCAATATTTACATATTTTATTCTATACTTTTTATTTTATTATATTTTATTTTTATTTTCAATTCTTTCTACACTCCTACCCGAAAGCTCTGCACAAGAATTCCCAAACCTTATGTGTGAGTACAAATGGCAAATAAAGTCTTGAACTGAATTGAATTGAATTGAATGTTCACGACTGTTTTGATTTTTCCCATTTGTGGTTAATTGCTTTTAAGTGTGCCTAAAATTAGACCTATGCTAGTCGCTCAACCACATGTAATTATTATTCTGGCTTAATCACTACAGTGATTTGAAATGTCTTATACTTAAATGCTTGGCTATTTGTAGCAAAGTGCTGCCATCAGTTTCTATGAAACTATGCAACTCCGGTCCATGCTGCTGACCGTGGTTCTGACCTGGGTTTCCTGTTTGTAAAGCAAGCGATAGACAGGTGACTTGTCTAAGTTTTACCCCGCCTTTATCCCATGATGGCTGGGATAGCCGCCACTCACCCCCCACCCCCACCCCACTGTAGCAGGATGTGACAGACAGCAGCTCCACTGCACGACTGTAAAATAAGAATTTACCTGATAATGAAGAAGAAGAAGAAGAAACAGCCTTTATTGTCCCACATAGGGGTAATTTGGGTGTAACAGCAGCCGCAGTTATTATAATAATAATTATATTAATAATTTACACTATTGAGAAAAGAATATATATATATATATATATATATATATATATATATATATATATAAACAACAACAAGATTAACCTTAATAATAATAATAATACCAATAATAATAATATTATATACAATGTACATGATGTGCCTGTGTGTTGAGCCTTAACAGGCCGGACTATTTACAATATATTATATATTATCCTACAATGTGTCTGTGTGTGTGTGTGTTTACTTTCTCTGGACCAGCTCAGGTCACACTGTTACAATTTCAGCCTCCGAGTGAGACTTTTGACCTGCGTAAGATCCAGTCCTGAGGTGCCTCAGTGGCCATTTGATTTGTTGGTTTGTGGTGTGAAATAAATAGGCGCTACAGCGCCGTTCCCAGCGCCGTGTTGGCAGGTGCACATTTTGCTGCCAAAGCGGACAGCCTGCGCAGCGTTTTTTTTTGTGACTGTGAAGTGCAGAAATTGCCAGGAGAGTTTGTAGCTGAGAAATGTGCAAGTTTTGAGCGCCTTGAAATGTGCAGATTGTTTTGCTGCTGTGATTTTTGTTGATAAACGTGAGTTTGGGCTGTTGTTTTTGCAGGGAGTTGTTGTGGAGCGCTCCCCCTAGTGGCGTTGAGTGTGATGACAGTGTTCGGGCCGGTGAGCCTATGGCAACCAAGTGGAATGCGCTGAGGCGTGTGTGTGTGTGTTGGTGGCGTGTGTTTGTGTGTGTTTGTGAGTTAGTGTATTTGTTAAGTAAATGTGTTTGTGAGTTGTGGGTATTGTAGGCTTGCTTAGGTTGTAGTTGTGCGTTTTGTGTGTAAAGGTGAGTGTAAATGAAAGTGGTCGGGCAGTGGGCTCGAACCAGCGCTGTTTGGTTTGTAGGTCGGGAGTCCAGAATGGCGGCCCCTTTAGGCTGAGGGGCGGGGAAAGGCAGGGAGTGTGATGGCGGCGCAATTTCAAGGCGTCTGCGGGAGCGGCGCACTGACCCACGGTTGCCAAGTGGGGTATGCATGCCAGTGGATAGAGGCAGGCGAGACCTTTCCGGCAATATAGGTGATTTGAGTATAGGAGATGCCCTTTAGGAGTTAAAGCAAAAGAATGTTGATATTTTGCTTACCCAGAATGCATTGCAACCAGGAAGTAGTGTTTTTTGGTGAAGGGAAGGCCGTAGAGAGCTGGGACGACTTCCAGCTGGGGGTTTTGGAGCGTGGCCGTCCCACTGGTGCCACCCACATGCTGGTGCGGCTTGCGGTTGCGGAGATGCCTTTTCCAGGCAGGTTCTGTTGGTTCTGTGGACAAGTTATCCATATATTGTTGGACTAATTTTGGTAGGCTTGGCCACTCCTGGGAAACATGGAGAGGAAAACAAGCTCATCCTCAAGATAGAAAAGACTACAGAGATCATGGCTGACTTCAGGAGGAAAGCCCCTCGACTGCACCCCCCTCGCCATCAGGGGCACTGAAGTGCAGAGAGTGGACAGCCACAAGTTCCTTGGCCTTCACGTATCATCTGACCTGAGCTGGTCTACGAAGACTGCAGCCACTGTGAAAAAAGGCTCAGAAGCGACTGCACTTCATCAGGCTGCTCAGGAAGGCTGGGCTGAGCTGCCGCCCCCTCACACAAGCCTACAGAGGCCTGGTGGAGAGCATCCTCACCACTGGCATCTCAGTGTGGTATGGCAACACCACTCAGGCTGAGAGGAAGGCTCTGCAGAGAGTCGTGAAAACTGCTGAAAACATTATCAGGACTAAACTCCCATCAGTGGACACAATTTACACACAACGATGCAAAAAGAGGGCACAGCACATAATCAGAGACCCATACCACCCTGCCCACTTTCTCCTCAGGCCCAAACACACAACAAACAGCCTGAGGAAAAGATGAGCAGACAGCATCATCACACACAGAACTAGATTCTGCAAAAGCTTCTTCCCTGCCACAGTCAGACTGATGGCAGAGCAAAGGACTGCTCACAGCCAAAATCCACTGTGCAGCACTCCTCACACAGCTAAAACCTCATGTGCAACATTTTCTTTATTTATTCAGTTATTAAAATAACACTTGTTGGTGCAATATCTGTCAGGTGTGCATGTGCAATTTATACTGTGTTCTTTGTAACACTAAGTGTGCAATAACCGCTGTTCAGTATCCATCAACCTTCCATCTTTTGTATTTTTGTATATGTGTGCATATACATATATATATATTTATGTCAATATTTACATATTTTATTCTATACTTTTTATTTTATTATATTTTATTTTTATTTTCAATTCTTTCTACACTCCTACCCGAAAGCTCTGCACAAGAATTCCCAAACCTTATGTGTGAGTACAAATGGCAAATAAAGTCTTGAACTGAATTGAATTGAATTGAATGTTCACGACTGTTTTGATTTTTCCCATTTGTGGTTAATTGCTTTTAAGTGTGCCTAAAATTAGACCTATGCTAGTCGCTCAACCACATGTAATTATTATTCTGGCTTAATCACTACAGTGATTTGAAATGTCTTATACTTAAATGCTTGGCTATTTGTAGCAAAGTGCTGCCATCAGTTTCTATGAAACTATGCAACTCCGGTCCATGCTGCTGACCGTGGTTCTGACCTGGGTTTCCTGTTTGTAAAGCAAGCGATAGACAGGTGACTTGTCTAAGTTTTACCCCGCCTTTATCCCATGATGGCTGGGATAGCCGCCACTCACTCAACAATAAAAAAAAAAAGAAAGTCTAGACCAAAATTCACCAAATTTTTTTATATCACCAGTTCACATCGAGAAGGCACTTTTTATTGTAAAGTGAAGATCGTATTAGATAGAAATACAAACAATCCCTTGACACCCCCCCCCCCCCCCCTCCCCCCATGAGCAAGTACTTGGCAAAAGTAGAAAGGAACAATTTTTACCAGGAAGAAACCTCAAGCCAGGCTGAGGGAGGGACTGCCATCCACGGAGAAGAGTTGGGCTGATGGCAAAGAGAGACAGAGGGAGACGGGAAAAAAGACACACTATGGGTGAAAAAGGCAGAGTTAAACTATTCCAAGTTATTAAATAGAGTCTAAGTAAATAAACACACTGGGAGTGAAAAGAAAGGAGTGAAAGAGAAATGTTGAGTGCTTGACGGCAAGCCCCCTCCCCCAGCAGCCTATGCCTATTGCAGCATAACTACACTGTACACCCAAACAAGTTCAGAGTACTCAAAACTTATTTGGAAACCCAATTTTTAAAATTAATATTATTTATTAGTTTACCATACATAATAATATTGATGCAGAGGTACTTATTTTAAAAGAGCTCTAGCAACTCCAAAAATATAAACATACTTATAACTTATTTAAGTACAGAACACTCAAAAAACACAAAAGCAAAAACTTTTATTGTCATGAAATTCTTTATATTTCTAAGTGCTCTAGCTATCTGTCTTAGATGACATGAAGAAACAAATGTATTCAGATTTTCATTTTCCAAAAACTTACAGATCAGCCCTGCCTCAGAAATCAGGGGGAAATCACTGACACAAAGGAAAACCTGCACATACACAGCACAAGAAAGCACCTCTGCACTCACAAGCAGGACTCCAGACAAAGTAAAACAACTCTTGATGGCTATGGGTAAATGTGGATGATTGTGTAGGAGTGCACGAGAGGCTGTGTGTGTGTGTGACAGAGAACATGAGGTCTGGTTGTGTCAAATACATTGAGACTGAAAAAACATAAGACTTGATAAAAAAAAAAACAAAAAAAACAAAACTTACCAAAATAAGAAATAAATTAAACAATATCTCACAAATTGATCTCCCTTCTTTATCCATTTCTTTTGGAAACTGTGCAAATTTGAGCCAACTACATATTTGGAGAGCAGGAAATATTAATAAACTTGTGTATCAAATGTAAACTGTTTGATTAAAGTCCAATGATGCATTCAGCATAATGTCAAGTCATGGAACTTGAAACCACAAACATATTTGCAGGTGTACATGCATGCAAACAACAAACAGAACAGTTGCACGAAACATTACTTACTCTGTTAGAAACAGTTCATTATTTAGACTGAGAAGTCACGGTTTCAGTTCTTTGCCATCCAGACCCATCAGGATCTTCTGAATGAAGGTCAAAGTGTGAACAGGTTCCCTCGGGCAGTCCAAATGCAACGTGTCAATCCAAACAACGATGTAAATGCATCGGTCCACATGGGGATTTCACTTTTTACATGATCATCTTCCACCACCGTTGCAGTGCTTGCAGGAGTGATGTTAACTGGACTTGTACAACACACGTTCACCGCTGTTACAAGCACAACAGGAGTGTTGATGATCATCTGTCTTCTCCGGCTGAAAAAGGCACAAAGGAGAGGGTCCAACTGTAAGTTTGCCCTGGAGGCAGATATTACATATGAGCATTTCACAGGTAATTCAAACCTGTAACTACAGCATATTGACAGATAAAGTAAATGGTGGGCATCGTCACTAGTCTGTACCAGACGTAGATTTGAACTGATACTCGGTGCCTTAAATGTTTGTCCTAAATGTCACGCAGCCATCTGTCACCAGATTGAGCTGCAGTCCTGACATCATTACAGAAAAATGTCATAACTCTGTTACTCTTTGCCTGATATTTTTTTTAGGTCTAATATTGTTAGTTATTTTTGAAGTTCTACAACGTAACCTGAAGCACACCTTCCCCATCATTTCCTTCCCTGCATTTCAAACTACTTCCCCTAAGTTTGTACAAAGAAACAAAAAAACTAGAGGGACAAATGTTAACTCAATAATAATACAAAAAAAACACCCAGGTTGGCATCTAACTCATACTGAATGTATGTTGTGTGGTGTGTATGCGTACTCATACACACCTACAGGCAAATACTCTAATTCCATGTACACCTACCTACACTCCCTACACACAGGGTTCAGTAGATTGTTGGAAATACTCATTTTTCTGCAAAACTGTAGATACTTACATTCTATGTCTTCAGGAAGTGTGGGTCCCCTTCACACAGGTATACAGGGTGGGCACGAAGGACCGCCAAACATTTCACGCAAACATCTGGAAACTGCTGGAAAGAAAGGCAAAAAGTAAAATGAGGAAAAGCTTTCATGCTTTTGGACACAGTGACTGACGTGGCTGTGCCGCGCTGAAGCCTTATTTTGCTAGTGGAGCAAAAAAAAGAGCCTAAGCCAAAACCACATGTATGTCACAGGAAAATGAGCTCAACATTTTCTAAAAGACATCAATGACAGTAAATTGTTGTTCTGTGTCTATAACTGAATGTGACTTAAAGCAAGTCAGCATGTTTTGGGAGATTATATTGTACACAATATTTATTTTGATGATGACGCTGACACATTTAGACACAGCTGTCCTTAGGAGCTTCATTAGAATAAAGTCATCTGATATCTCACCTGGATCTCATCACGCAGTGTGCCCGATATCTTTCCCGTGCGTGCTGCCTTTTTTCTGTACCGCTACAAAGCCGACAGTCTAGGTGTGCGTTTGTCATAATCAGCATAACACTGGTTACACAGGCTGACATTTGGGATACCGTGGACTTCAGCACAAACCTAAACAAAGCCAGAGACACACAAGGCAAAAGGACAACAGTGGAACAATCATCTGATTAAGAGGCATTATTGTTCATTAAAAAAAAAAAAGCGAGGGAGGCTGGATGAAACCAAAGAGAAACACTACAGACCGCCTAAATACTGATCCTGAACAGTCCATAAGGGCAACTGCATTATTATTGGAAATAAATATATAAATATTAAAAGATCGAGTCAGTAGAGACAAGGGAAATAGAAAACATGGGTAAAGAGGAACAAAAAAAGTTGAGTGTATGTTTCACCTGTGACTGGATCTGAAGGCCCGGCTGCAGGAAGTCTTTCACCAATGGATGTGCCTGAATGATCTGGTGATGGAGGGCAAAGGTCATCTGCATGAAGTTTTCTATTAACTTCAGGTTTCAGTCACTCTTTTGAACTTCATGTTTCATCTGCAGTCTCATTTCTTCCACACTGCTCTGGTTTTATTCTTGGGGAAAGTTGGGAAGAAAGTTCACTTCAGCTCGTCCGGCTCTTTTGATTTTGAAGCGGGGATGTGCTTTGTTAGGGTGCCTCGTGCTTCTTCTGCCTGAATTGCACAGACATTAAAGACAGGAATTTAGTTAGCCTAGATGCCAAATTTGTGTGTGCATATGAAACAATTAAAACAAACTTAAACTACAGACTAATTACTTTCAAACAAAGATTGTGTTCTTACTTGTGGATTGTCCAGTTTGAAATACTGCTTAAATTCCAGTAGAGAAGTCAGTGTTGTCTGCAATGATTTGATCCTGTGGGAACAGATTAAACAAGGAATATTAAACTAGCCAAGTACACAATTAACAGTCAACATTTATTAGGGCTACCTTTCAAGTGCTAATGCGTCTCACCAATAAGACGATGACCCTGGTGCCCTTTAGGTTTACATGTGCTCATAAATCAGACCAAAAAAAACAAAGACAAAAAGAGTTTCATTTAGTCAGTGACAGTAAACTGGCTCATTCTCTCAGACACAGCTGCACCACAGCTGTCTTGCCAACCACAGTAGTCCACAAATAATGACAATAGTGTATATCTTTACCAAGACATCTTCTTGGTCAACATTAAACAACGAGGCAAATTAAGCCCATGTCGGTTTATTTAATAATAATAATAATCCCAAAAGAAAAATCGCCTTGTTACTTATCTTAGTACAGTGTGTCATTTGTGTTTCTACAAGGTCACGTGTCACTCAAACGTAAGTACACATACGAGTGTACGCACACTTGTAAGGACACTCCCACCATCGGACAGAGAGCGAGGGTCTGCAAATATGTTGTACATAACTGTAATCAAAATATAAGGTTCTGATGTTTGTTTGCCTTTGTAGGTCGCAGGGAAACGGCGTGTTATATTATGAGACTGCAGTACAACTCTCACAATATAACACGCAGCTACGTAGCTACAGAGGCCTTGATAAACCGAGCGTGTGCGTGCACTGTCGGTAAGTGTCACTACCAAATTCAAAGGGCGGCAAACAGCGCGCTGGACCGTTTGAATCTCCCCTCAAACTCTGCTGATGTGGCAGAAAATCACAACTGTTTATCTCTTAGTGCACTGACAACAAATGCTACAAGCCCGTCACCTAACACTTAAACACCAGATAAAACTAGAAAATGAGACGAATGAGACACCGACTGTAAAGAGTGGACTACAACATACTGGCAAATGTAAAAACGGTGCAATGACGAAATACTTCTATAATAATGAATTACAATAGTCCACCCTAGAAGTAATAAATGCATGAATGAGCTTTTCAGCATCACTCTGAGAAAGGATGTTTCTAATTTTAGAAATATTGCACAAATGTAAAAAAAAAATCAGTCCTACATATTTGTTTAATATGTGCATTGAAGGACATATCCTGGTCAAAAATGACTCCTAGATTTCTCACAGTGTTACTGGAGGCCAAAGTAATGCCATCCAGAGTAAGTATCTGGTTTGACACCGTGTTTCTAAGATTTGTGGGGCCGAGCACAAGAATTTCAGTTTGATCTGAATTTAGAAGCAGGAAATTAGAGGTCATCCAGTCCTTTATGTCTTTAAGACATTCCTGCAGCTTAACTCATTGATGTGTGTCATCTGGCTTCATTGATAGGTAAAGCTGAGTATCATCTGCATAACAATGAAAATTGATGCAATGCTTTCTAATAATACTGCCTAAGGGAAGTGTGTATAATGTAAATAGAATTGGTCCTAGCACAGAACCGCGTGGAACTGCATAATTAACCTTAGTGTCTGGAGAAGACTCCCCATTTACATGAACAAATTGGAGTCTATTAGATAAATATGACTCAAACCACTGCAGTGCAGTACCTTTAATACCTATAGTATGCTCTAATCTCTGTAATAAAATGTTATGATCAGCAGTATCAAAGCTGCACTGAGGTCCAACAGGACAAGCACAGAGATGAGTCCACTGTCAGAGGCTGTGAGAAGATCATTGGTAACCTTCACTAATGCGGTTTCTGTACTGTGATGAATTCTGAAACCTGACTGAAACTCTTCAAATAAACCGTTCCTCTGCAGATGATCAGTGAGCTGTTTTACAACTACTCTTTCAAGAGTCTTTGAGAGACACGGAAGGTTGGAGATTGGCCTATAATTAGCTAAGACAGCTGGGTCACTGATGGCTTTTTAAGTAGCGCTTTAATTACAGCCACCTTGAAGGCCTGTGGTACACAGCCAACCAATAAAGACTGATTGATCATTTTTAAGATAGAAGCATCAATAAATGGAAAGACTTGTTTGAACAGTCTAGTAGGAATGGGATCTAATAAACATGTTTCTGGTTTGGAGGAAGTAACTATTGAAGTTAACTCTGAAAGATCAACTGGAGCCAAAGAGTCAAAACAAATACCAGCAGTGCTGAAAGATCAAGATTTGAGATGGTTAAGGATGCTAAAGGAGGCCGAGCAGTAACTAAACATGTGACAGCCAAAAAGTGCAGGAGAGACAGGAGAAGAAGCTATGCTGCTAGCGAGTCGGCTAAGAGCTAAGCTACTAGCTGCGCTAAGCTAGCGCATTTCTAAAAACAAAGTGCGGAGCCGAGTCTCCAATTCAGAAAGCCTGGCCTCCAGAGCTACAGACAGACTACATTTATTACAAGTACCGTTACTGCTAAAGGAGGCCGAGCAGTAACTAAACATGTGACAGCCAAAAAGTGCAGGAGAGACAGGAGAAGAAGCTATGCTGCTAGCGAGTCGGCTAAGAGCTAAGCTACTAGCTGCGCTAAGCCAGCGCATTTCTAAAAACAAATAAAGTGAATAATGTGAATACAGGTGATTCAGCAAAGAGTGTGCTCTAGATAAAGGAGGTGAAGATTACACCGAAATATGTTGTTATCCAGACAGATTGAGCTATTCAGATTTAACAGCTAACAGACAGCAAAACACGACTGCTCCCGAACAGGAGCAGGAAGTGATAGAATACCGCAGTGAGAGCCAACACCAAGTGACAGAAATGACTGCTAGCCTTCGGCCAGCGCCACGCAGGAAGAGTAAACGCGGAAGGAGAGTAAAAACACCTTCATCCTACCAGCAGCAGACGGTCCGATCTCTCCCTCCGAAGGCGGACGTCGATGTGAGAGCAGATTTCCGTTCGTTGCGCAGTTACACTCGTGTTTCCTTTGAGATGTTACAACTACAGGATCAAAGCCAGAATTCCAAAGTTCCATTCGAGAAGTCCCCTCTTGATTTTTCAGTCACTCACTGATGCTGCGAGAGCAGCAATTTAACAGCACTCATCCTCGCTGCTGTTTTTGGCTGCAAACATATTTGTTCCTATTTTTTTCACTTTCTTCATTCCCTGGATTCCTTAATATTGATTGTTCCTGATTGTTATTCTCTCACTGATAAAGTGGCCGGAAACGCACAAGGACGGAACAGGTTCATCACAATGTTGCAGCTGAGTGGACCCGACCAGTAGTCACATTTCTGCCGCCACTCACCCCCCCACCCCATTGTAGCAGGATGTGACAGACAGCAGCTCCACTGCACGACTGTAAAATAAGAATGTACCTGATGATGAAGAAGAAGAAGAAGAAACAGCCTTTATTGTCCCACATAGGGGTAATTTGGGTGTAACAGCAGCCGCAGTTATTATATTAATAATTATATTAATAATTATATTAATAATTTACACTATTGAGAAAAGAATATATATATATATATATATATATATATATATGTATATGTATATATATATATATATATATATATAGTATATGTATATATATGTATATGTATATGTATATATGTATATATAAAAACAACAACAAGATTAACCTTAATAATAATAATAATAATACCAATAATAATAATATTATATACAATGTACATGATGTGCCTGTGTGTTGAGCCTTAACAGGCCGGACTATTTACAATATATTATATATTATCCTACAATGTGTAGGTTATTGTGGTTTTTGTTGGGAGCAGTGATGGTTATACAGTCTTACAGCTGCTGGAAGGAAGGGTCGACGATAACGCTCCTCTGTGCATTTAGGATGCAGCAGTCTGTCACTGAAGGAGCTCTCCAGCTCAGCAACAGCTTCATGCATGGGGTGGGAGACCTTGTCCATCAGTGATGTTATTTTGGTCAGAGTCCTTCTGTCTCCCACCACCTGCACTGAGTCGAGAGGACATCCTAGGACAGAGCTGGCTTCCTGATGAGCTTGTCTATCCGCTTCCTCTCACCTGAAGATAAGCTGCTGCTCCAACATACTGCTGCATGAAAAATGACTGATGCTACTACAGTGTCATAAAAGGTCTTCAGGAGCACCCCCTGCACTCCAAAAGTGTGTGTGTATGTGTGTTTACTTTCTCTGGACCAGCTCAGGTCACACTGTTACAATTTCAGCCTCCGAGTGAGACTTTTGACCTGCGTAAGATCCAGTCCTGAGGTGCCTCAGTGGCCATTTGATTTGTTGGTTTTTTGGTGTGTATAAATAGGCGCTACAGCGCCGTTCCCAGCGCCGTGTTGGCAGCTGCACATTTTGCTGCCAAAGCGGACAGCCTGCGCAGCGTTTTTTTTTGTGACTGTGAAGTGCAAAAATTGAGAGGAGAGTTTGTAGCTGAGAAATGTGTAAGTTTTGAGCGCCTTGAAATGTGCATATTGTTTTGCTGCTGTGATTTTTGGTGATAAACTTGAGTTTGGGCTGTTGTTTTTGCAGGGAGTTGTTGTGGAGCGCTCCCCCTAGTGGCGTTGAGTGTGATGACAGTGTTCGGGCCGGTGAGCGGGCGCCTATGGCAACCAAGTGGAATGCGCTGAGGCGTGTGTGTGTGTGTGTGTGTGTGTGTTGGCGGCATGTGTTTGTGTGTGTTTGTGAGTTAGTGTATTTGTTAAGTAAATGTGTTTGTGAGGTGTGGGTGTTGTGGGCTTGCTTAGCTTGTAGTTGTGAGTTTTGTGTGTAAAGGTGAGTGTAAATGAAAGTGGTCGGGCAGTGGGCTCGAACCAGCGCTGTTTGGTTTGTAGGTCGGGAGTCCAGAATGGCGGCCCCTTTAGGCTCAGGGGCGGGGAAAGGCTCGGAGTGTGATGGCGGCGCAATTGAAAGGCGTCTGCGGGAGCGGCGCACTGACCCGCGGTTGCCAAGTGGGATATGCATGCCAGAGGATAGAGGCAGGCGAGACCTTTCCGGCAATATGCGTGATTTGAGTATAGGAGATGCGCTTTAGGAGTTAAAGCAAAAGAATGGTGATATTTTGCTTACCCAGAATGCATTGCAACCAGGAAGTAGTGTTTTTTTGGTGAAGGGAAGGCCGTAGAGAGCTGGGACGACTTCCAGCTGGGGGTTTTGGAGCGTGCCCGTCCCACTGGTGCCACCCACATGCTGGTGCGGCTTGCGGTTGGTGAGATAGCAACCAGGAAGTGGTGTATTTTTGGGGCCATGTGGTGAAGGGGAGGCCGTAGAGAGTTGGTAGCACTTACTACCTGGGGTTTATTGGGCATGCCAGTTCCAAGTGCACAACCCGCATGCTTGGTGGGCCTTGCGGTTGCGGAGATGCCTTCTCCAGGCAGGTTCTGTTGGTTCTGTGGACAAGTTATCCACATATTCTTGGACTAATTTTGGTAGGCTTGGCCACTCCTGGGAAACATGGAGAGGAAAACAACCTCATCCTCATGATAGAAAAGACTACAGAGACCATCGTTGACTTCAGGAGGAAAGCCCCTCAAGTGCACCCCCTCACCATCAGGGGCACTGAAGTGCAGAGAGTGGACAGCCACAAGTTCCTTGGCCTTCACGTATCATCTGACCTGAGCTGGTCTACGAACAGTGCAGCCACTGTGAAAAAAGGCTCAGAAGCGACTGCACTTCATCAGGCTGCTCAGGAAGGCTGGGCTGAGCTGCCGCCCCCTCACACAAGCCTACAGAGGCCTGGTGGAGAGCATCCTCACCACTGGCATCTCAGTGTGGTATGGCAACACCACTCAGGCTGAGAGGAAGGCTCTGCAGAGAGTCGTGAAAACTGCTGAAAACATTATCAGGACTAAACTCCCATCAGTGGACACAATTTACACACAACGATGCAAAAAGAGGGCACAGCACATAATCAGAGACCCATACCACCCTGCCCACTTTCTCCTCAGGCCCAAACACACAACAAACAGCCTGAGGAAACGTAGAGCAGACAGCATCATCACACACAGAACTAGATTCTGCAAAAGCTTCTTCCCTGCCACAGTCAGACTGATGGCAGAGCAAAGGACTGCTCACAGCCAAAATCCACTGTGCAGTACTCCTCACACAGCTAAAACCTGATGTGCAACATTTTATTTATTTATTCAGTTATTAAAATAACACTTGTTGGTGCAATATCTGTCTGGTCTGCATGTGCAATTTATACTGTGTTCTTTGTAACACTAAGTGTGCAATAACCGCTGTTCAGTATCCATCAACCTTCCATCTTTTGTATTTTTGTATATGTGTGCATATACATATATATATTTATGTCAATATTTACATATTTTATTCTATACTTTTTATTTTATTATATGTATTATATTTTATTTTTATTTTCAATTCTTTCTACACTCCTACCCGAAAGCTCTGCACAAGAATTCCCAAACCTTATGTGTGAGTACAAATGGCAAATAAAGTCTTGAACTGAATTGAATTGAATTGAATGTTCACGACTGTTTTGATTTTTCCCATTTGTGGTTAATTGCTTTTAAGTGTGCCTAAAATTAGACCTATGCTAGTCGCTCAACCACATGTAATTATTATTCTGGCTTAATCACTACAGTGATTTGAAATGTCTTATACTTAAATGCTTGGCTATTTGTAGCAAAGTGCTGCCATCAGTTTCTATGAAACTAACTCCGGTCCATGGTGCTGACCGTGGTTCTGACCTGGGTTTCCTGTTTGTAAAGCAAGCGATAGACAGGTGACTTGTCAAAGTTTTACCCCGCCTTTATCCCATGATGGCTGGGATAGCCGCCACTCACCCCCCCACCCCACTGTAGCAGGATGTGACAGACAGCAGCTCCACTGCACGACTGTAAAATAAGAATTTACCTGATGATGAAGAAGAAGAAGAAGAAGAAGAAGAAACAGCCTTTATTGTCCCACATAGGGGTAATTTGGGTGTAACAGCAGCCGCAGTTATTATATTAATAATTATATTAATAATTTACACTATTGAGAAAAGAATATATATATGTATATATATATATATATATATGTATATATGTATATAATATATATATGTATATGTATATATGTATATATGTATATATAAAAACAACAACAAGATTAACCTTAATAATAATAATAATAATACCAATAATAATAATATTATATACAATGTACATGATGTGCCTGTGTGTTGAGCCTTAACAGGCCGGACTATTTACAATATATTATATATTATCCTACAATGTGTAGGTTATTGTGGTTTTTGTTGGGAGCAGTGATGGTTATACGTCTTACAGCTGCTGGAAGGAAGGGTCGACGATAACGCTCCTCTGTGCATTTAGGATGCAGCAGTCTGTCACTGAAGGAGCTCTCCAGATCAGTAACAGTGTCATGCATGGGTGGGAGACCTTGTCCGTCAGTGATGTTATTTTGGTCAGAGTCCTTCTGTCTCCCACCACCTGCACTGAGTCGAGAGGACATCCTAGGACGAGCTGGCTTTCCTGATGAGCTTGTCTATCCGCTTCCTCTCACCTGTAGATAAGCTTGCTGCTCCAACATACTGCTGCATGAAAAATGACTGATGCTACTACAGTGTCATAAAAGGTCTTCAGGAGCACCCCCTGCACTCCAAAAGTGTGTGTGTATGTGTGTTTACTTTCTCTGGACCAGCTCAGGTCACACTGTTACAATTTCAGCCTCCGAGTGAGACTTTTGACCTGCGTAAGATCCAGTCCTGAGGTGCCTCAGTGGCCATTTGATTTGTTGGTTTTTGGTGTGGATAAATAGGCGCTACAGCGCCGTTCCCAGCGCCGTGTGGCAGCTGCACATTTTGCTGCCAAAGCGGACAGCCTGCGCAGCGTTTTTTTTTTGTGACTGTGAAGTGCAAAAATTGAGAGGAGAGTTTGTAGCTGAGAAATGTTGTAAGTTTTGAGCGCCTTGAAATGTGCATATTGTTTGCTGCTGTGATTTTTGGTGATAAACTTGAGTTTGGGCTGTTGTTTTGCAGGGAGTTGTTGTGGAGCGCTCCCCCTAGTGGCGTTGAGTGGTGATGACAGTGTTCGGGCCGGTGAGCGGGGCGCCTATGGCAACCAAGTGGAATGCGCTGAGGCGTGGTGTGTGTGTGTGTGTGTGTGTGTGGTTTGCGCATGTGTTTGTGTGTGTTTGTGAGTTAGTGTATTTGTTAAGTAAATGTGTTTGTGAGGTGGGGTGTTGTGGGCTTGCTTAGCTTGTAGTGTGAGTTTTGTGTGTAAAGGTGAGTGTAAATGAAAGTGGTCGGGCAGTGGGCTCGAACCAGCGCTGTTTGGTTTTAGGTCGGGAGTCCAGAATGGCGGCCCCCTTTAGGCTAGGGCGGGGAAAGGCTCGGAGAGTGATGCGGCGCAATTTAAAGGCGTCTGCGGGAGCGGCGCACTGACCCGCGGTTGCCAAGTGGGATATGCATGCCAGAGGATAGAGGCAGGTCGAGACCTTTCCGGCAATATGCGTGATTTGAGTATAGGAGATGCGCTTTAGAGTTAAAGCAAAAGAATGTGATATTTGATTACCCAGAATGCATTGCAACCAGGAAGTAGTGTTTTTTGGTGAAGGGAAGGCCGTAGAGAGCTGGGACGACTTCCAGCTGGGGGTTTTGGAGCGTGGCCGTCCCACTGGTGCCACCCACATGCTGGTGCGGCTTGCGGTTGGTGAGATAGCAACCAGGAAGTGGTGTATTTTTGGGGCCATGTGGTGAAGGGCAGGCCGTAGAGAGTTGGTAGCACTTACTACCTGGGGTTTATTGGGCATGCCAGTTCCAAGTGCACACCCGCATGCTTGGTGGGGCCTTGCGGTTGCGGAGATGCCTTCTCCAGGCAGGTTCTGTTGGTTCTGTGGACAAGTTATCCACCATATTCTTGGACTAATTTTTGGTAGGCTTGGCCACTCCTGGGAAACATGGAGAGGAAAACAACCTGCATCCTCATGATAGAAAAGACTACAGAGACCTCGTTGACTTCAGGAGGAAAGCCCCTCAAGTGCACCCCCCTCACCATCAGGGGCACTGAAGTGCAGAGAGTGGACAGCCACAAGTTCCTTGGCCTTCACGTATCATCTGCCCTGAGCTGGTCTACGAACCGGGCCGCCACTGTGAAAAAAGGCTCAGAAGCGACTGCACTTCATCAGGCTGCTCAGGAAGGCTGGGCTGAGCTGCCGCCCCTCACACAAGCCTACAGAGGCCTGGTGGAGAGCATCCTCACCACTGGCATCTCAGTGTGGTATGGCAACACCACTCAGGCTGAGAGGAAGGCTCTGCAGAGTCGTGAAAACTGCGTGAAAACATTATCAGGACTAAACTCCCATCAGTGGACCACAATTTACACACAACGATGCAAACGAGGGCACGCACATAATCAGAGACCATACCACCTGCCCACTTTCTCCTCAGGCCCAAACACACAACAACAAGCCTGAGGAAACGTAGAGCAGACAGCATCATCACACCAGAACTATAAAAGCTTCTGC